>NW_004949117.1:1185500-1199310 GCF_000317375.1 Microtus ochrogaster
GAATTAGACTAGTCACAGGTACTTTTAGTAGTTAGCATATTGCTGGTATATTCATGTTGTAAATTTCAAAGTGGAATAGGCTACTATTGAAATGCCTTATTTTTGTTTCAAATCATCAGTCACCTTATTAATATAGTTAAATAGGGGTTGGTGTATTGGGCAATATTGAGAGCATATTAAACTGCCATTTTGTAATTATTTGCAAAGTTTTGAGGAAGAGTTGTTGGGAAATATTATTTTCAGGTGTGTGACTTTTGTTTACACACACTTGTTTAACTCTGTGAAGCTGTGTTACTGTGCCTGTCTAAAACACCTGATGGTCCTAAAAAAAGAGCTGAATGACCAATAGTGAGACAGGAGCAAGGATAGGCGGGGCTGGCAGACAGAGAGGATAAATAAGAGAACTCTGGGCGGCGAGAGAATGAGGGGCAAGAGAACAAGGAGAGGAGGACGTCAGGGGCCTGTCACCCAGCCACACAGTCAGCCACGGAATAAGAAGGGAAGCAAGATACACAGAAATAGAGAAAGATAAAAGCCCAGAAAGAAAAAGTAGACAGGATAACTTAAAAAAAATCAGACAGGAAACAAGCCAAGCTAAGATCAGGCATTCATAACTAAGAATAAGTCTCTCTGTGTATTATTTATTTGGGAACTGGTTGGTGAGCCCCTCAAAAAGCAAAAAGAGAAAAATATCACAAAACAAAGAATGATAAATATTGATATCATCAAAGGACAGTAAAGAGCACTTGATTTGTTGACAAAGTCCCTTTCTATAGTCATAATTCCTAACGTGTTGGGATTAGACATTCACGGGTAGAGATTTAGTCATCAAAAACCTGCATCATTTGACTTTACCCAGAAAATGTAAAGAATAACATTTGTAAATGTTGTAAAGATGTTGTCTAGAAAATCCTTGATTATCAGAAGCTTTCACTCATTGTCAGATCTCTATTCTATCATCACAGGATGCGGAAAACAAAATTTTTTCATTATAGATAGATATTTATGCAGAGAAAATATAATTAAATAAACTTAATGAGTTTTGGACTCTACACTGGCAGGTCATAAAATAACAATAACTTACTATCCAATTAATTACATTAGATATTCAAGCCATTATTATAAAATTGGCTTTGTGTTAGATGACTTTTCTGAGCTAGGGGCTAGTGCAACTGTCCAAGCACGGGTAAAGTAAGCTAGACCGAACCGTCCTCTTTAGCGTGGTATGTGTAGCAGCTGCATTTCCAATGTTACTACATTTTCGATTAGGAATGGGTTTATCAACATACAACCCATTGAAAGTCAAAGAATATTAGTAATTTCTCAATAGAAGACAAATTGATAGGTGAAATAGAAATAGATGGATATGCAGATTTGAGTCACTCAAGGTAGGCTAGCCAAGGTGTAAATGAGAAAATATATACTTAGAGAAATCCCCAAACTGACTCTTAGTAAGAACTAAGGGGACTAAGAACCATGCTTCCTAGACATTAACCAAGATAATTGTCCTGCATAGGCCAATGCTTTGAAGGTATAGTCTCAGGATGGTGCTATTCAAAAGCAATAGAACTTTGAAAAAGTGCAGCCCTGTGGGAGGTATTTGGGTCATTAAGTACGGGCCCTCACAATAGGAATGTGAGACAAGGACACAGTCCTTTTATTCCATTATGTGTTCCTCTCCAGGATGGACCGTCTTGCGACAGGCTCAAAAACAATTGGTCTTGCTGATCACAGACGGGAAGTTCCAAAACTGAGCCCAGATAAATCTTTCTCTGTACCAGTTAATTATTTTCTCAGGCCTTTGTTGTTATAATTGACAGATGAGTGGCAACATTACACACTGTATGGACCTGCAGAGGTCAGTGCAACTACCGAAGATTTATGACATACGAAAAGCAAGGTTATGACCACATCCCCTTTTGGCTGAAAAGTTGGATCTGCATTGTGAAGAATAATAAATTAGCACAGCCTAGTCTGGTAATGATGCCAAGTTCAGCAGGTGTACTAAGCACAGCAATCCTGTTACTAATCAACAATCCATAGCACTACATATACATCTATTGACCTAGGAGATGCTAAACACATTCTGTGTCATTAAGCAAGCGTAGCAAAAAAATTGTCTTCAGCTTAATATATCTATCTTTACTGCCTTGCTCCAATGGCTTTGGCAACTTTCCTGTTCTTTGTCATAATATTGTCTGGTGGCTCCTCAACCGACAGAATATCATACACCTATTTATTGTCCCTCCAGCCCTCACTTTGAGTAACTGCTGTCCTGCCTGGACTATGTCTGGTATAAATGTGCTCTTTGCAATGTTCAGAACACCGTGAAGAAGATAATGAGAAACATTTAGGAAAGCAAAACATTGGACTTACTGACTCAAACTGTTCCAATTCACTTACCAAAAGAGTCTGAAAGAACTACATCTTTTTCAAGCAGAGACACTGGAGAAGGCTTGTTGAATGCTACCCGGTGGAAACTGACCGAAGCGTCACAGACAGATCCGGGAAAACCAATGCTCCATGCAGCCTCTTGAGCGCAGTGGGAAGGGTCTAGTAGGGAGCTGTGGGGAATAACGGTGTGCCCTCTGTGCCCTGGGGAAGAAACAGAAGCAGCACGATTGCTATTTTCTATCAGGAAATTCATAAAATTGATCTACAGCATTACTAATAAATTGTAGACGTCTTGGGAGAGGGTTTTGTTTTCAAGAGACATGGATGCATTGGTTTCACAGCAGACTTTTCTGATAAGGGACTCACCACAAATCTATTTGGAACACAAGACATGAAGCATCCACGAGAGTCAAAGTAAGGGATGGGAGAGAGCCCAAGTGGCTTGATTAGGGATCCACAAAAGGATTCGATTCTGAGACCTCTGCTCATATACCGCGCTTTTAAAGAAATACATGATGAGTTACTAGAGAAAGCCCTGCACTGACTCTGATGGTGGGAGAGGGAATAAAGCCTTCGGAAGGACCAAGGGGACTAGATACCATTCCGGCCAGGCACTAAGCAAGATCTCTGTGGGCCAATGAGGTAAAGTCACCTTTAGAACCTGCGTTAAGTCAGTTAGTGAAAGCTACACAGAACTAGAGTGAGAACCACGACAGCAGTCTAAAAGCTAGAGTTAGAAAGGGAGACAGACTTTATCAGCTGTCGCTGAGAACTCGGACCATGTGAACATGGAAAAGAACGCATTTCATCTTTCAAGGAGACCTTCAGAACCCAGTCACTACTATCTCTAGGTTTATCTGACAGTTCATTCTTAAAAAGTATTCGGCAATGCACCCACCTACGCTTCCCACTCTGTTTAGACAGGTCCAAAATTAACAATTTGTAAAGCTAAAACCCTTGAGAAATCACGAATATATTTATAGAAAATATGACATATTTGAACTTATGTTACTTAAAATAATAGAAAAACATAGGACACATATTGGTATTTTTCTAGGTTTAACATACCTATTTAATAATTTCATAAACTTCTTTATTAAAAAAACTGGCAAATAAAAATCATCACACACTGACTTTAACCAAATCCAAGTGCATACATCTCAATAAAGTTTGATACAGTTAGAATAGCCACTTTGAAGCTATGGAGCTATACATTGAATTTTACACACTTATTATCAAATATATTTTTTATGTATCTATCCACCATCAAAACAAAAACAAAATCCTTAACAGAGTTAGAACTAGAAAAAAACTATATTATATCCTCTCTCTTAATTCTTGTCAACTTAACATATTTTTAAACAAATACAAATTTAGAATTTAAACGACAAAGGACTTGAGAGCAGTCTTGCCACTTCTTTTTGAAAGTATTCTAATAATGGCATATTCTGACTGCATGATTTAAAAATGGGGTTTGAATTTATATCCATTTGTATTGAGTGTATATACTTGGAATAATGAAGACAATTTTTATCTGAATGAAAACTGAAGGCAGATAGAGGAGCTCCAGCACTGAAATGGCAGCAAGTAGTAAGTATCTCCACTAATGTTCTTAGCACCATCACTAGCTCATAGTCCAGTTGCAAACGGTAGAGAAAAAGAATTTGTTTGAAGGCTGCATCTGACAGTTTAAAGCTCTTTCAAAAACAAGTCTCTCTGGCTGGAGAGATGGCTCAGTGGTTAAGAGCACTGATTGTTCTTCCAGAGGACCCGGGTTCAATTTCCAGCACCCACATGGCAGCTCACAACTGTCTGGAAATGCAGTTCCATGAGATCTGACACCTTCACACCAATGCACATAAAATAAAGTTAATAAAATCATTTAAAAAAAAAACAAATCTCTCATCAGTGCCTAGTGTTTACTGTAATTTTCAGTAGTATAGTTTACTGCTGGGCTATAATCTGTGATACTGGTGAATTAGCTAGCCTTATTTATTCAACTTTGTGTAAGCTTAAGTATAGCTTTAATATCCTTTTATCACAAATTGAAGAGCAATATTACCTGTAAGTGAACCATCGACATCGATCAGAACTGCTTCGTGCTCCCATCGGAAGCCAGCCTTATTTGGGGTGTGGAAATACTGGATGTCGACAAACTTTGTACTCCAGCCTCCGCATCGGTCATTACAGACCCCAGTGATGCTTGTTATTCCCAAGGCCACACAGTCACGACGGTCAAAATTCATGAAGTGTACGGAGGACACAGTCAGGCCTTGACTAAATGGGAGAACGAGGCCTTTCGAAGTGCAAAATGCAGACCCCATTCCCAGTTCATCAAGGTGACCAACAATTTTGGCATTTTTAATCACAGCTCCATTGGTTTCACCCCATCCTCCAACATAAGGAGCCAGAATCCTCTTGGTCTCAATCCCAGCCTCGTAATTATTCACCGTCAGAAAGTTGTGGAACTGCAGAGCCCCTCCATGGACCCACTCGGCTCCTTTTTGGCAATTCCAGACAGTGAGTGAATTAAAGATAGCAGGTACGGGTACTGTAGAGGTACAAGATCCTGTTTGCATGGGGAAATATTCTTCAAAAATCCACAGTCCAAACCACCCTTGAGAATGAACAGTATTGTTAAAGAATTCTCCAAGAGGAATTCTTTTTTGGCAGATGTTTCGGTCATAGGAGGGGCCATCCGGGTGATCATTCATTCTGTACCAAAAGCCAAAGTGAGTGCCACCAGCAGCCACATTGTGCCGTATGGTGTTGTTAGGGTTGGTTACCCAGAATGCGGCTGGAGTCACGTCATCATTGAGGAGACTAGTACTTTGTTGTACAAAGATGGCCAAGTTATACTGTAGAATATTGCCGTGTTCAATGCCATCCTCTATGAAAAAGGCTCCTCCCTTTATATCATATATAATATTCCTCTCAACAAGAAGGTGATGTGTATTGTGGATTGTAACAGCTCTGTTGTAGGTTTGATGAATTGCACAGCCTTTTACATAAGACTTGAACTGTAAATCTCCAAGTAGGTGCCAATGTATTGGGTATCGTCCCAAACGGAAAGCTTGACCAGCATGGAATACCTGTCATGCCAGAAATAACTGTTCAGTAACTTGCTGTTTCAAAAATAATCTCCAAGTTCATATTAAGATATAAATATATTTATATTAATATCCTCCATATTATTCATGCTATTACTTGAAAATAGTATTTTATTCTAAATACAATATTTGATGTAATTGAATACAATAGGACAGTATGTGTTAGGTCAGGAACAGAGTGAACAAGCACACAAATGTAATGGCAAACCTATTGTTGCAAGGTAGCTTTGCTCTTTACTATGCTCAAACCCATCTTTGACTCTTTTGCGTTTTATCTTCTCTCTACTGAACTTTTCTATTTAACAAAATAAAGTTCTCTAAATGTCTTCTTTTTCCCGATCCTTTGATTCCTATATATAAGAAACACTTGGGATATTTATCACGTGCCAGACACTGTATTGCTTTATATGCAAGGTCACAGTCTTTACCATAATCATAAGAGGTCACCACTTACTTCATCTCACAGATGAAGAAAATGTAAACAGTTCGAGTGCCTTGTTTACACCTGCAAAGTTCAATGCAATCCAGGTGGGAATGAGTCCAGATTAGGCGCTGTTACTAACCATTCAGCTCTCTCTTCTCTCAAGTCTATGCTCTAATTAACTCTCTTACCTAGTATCTAAATTATCTAATTATCTATGATCTAATACACAAGATGCTAACAAGTGATTTAACATAAGCCAATTGTCTATGGAAAGAAAATATTAGAATAGCTATTTATTCTTATTTTTTCTACAAAATTAGCTATCACTAATACATAATATACAGCTCAACTCTGGAAACTCAGTCAGTTCATATCTCAGATGTCACATGTGTAATTTATCTTAAGAAAAGGGTATGGCAAGATGGAAGCGTTGACTCTGCTACTATCGTTGCTATCTAGGAGTTCCCAAAATGGGTTTATGGATCTTGGTATTGTACATCTAATTCCCTCCCTCCTCTTTTCTTCACTGAGTGCTTGATAACAACTGGTACATCCTGAGGATTATTAAGTCTGATTATTGAAAAGACATGAAGAAGATTCTGAAATTCATAAAATATTAGAGTTTGAGTAAAGGTAACCAGGTAGCAATTTTAAGTAAACACGGTAAGGAGAGGGCTCTCTCTCTCTCTCTCTTTCTTTTTTTTTTTTTTTTTTTGGATTTTTCGAGACAGGGTTTCTCTGTAGCTTTTTGGTTCCTGTCCTGGAACTAGTTCTTGTAGACCAGCCTGGCCTCAAACTCACAGAGATCCGCCTGCCTCTGCCTCCCGAGTGCTGGGGCTCTCTTATGAAGTGACATTGAGAGGAAACCCAGTAACATTACGAACGTGAAGTATGCAAGCTTTGATGAATAACATTTTAAACTGAACAAAGAACAAGGACTGTGGACATAAGTCAGAAATGTGCTTGACATAGTTACATAAGGAGGCCCAGGTGTCTAAGCTGACTTGAACAAGTCACAGGTGACAAAATCATAAATAGCTAGAATTCAGGTCCCATGGTCCCACGAAAGGGAATGGAATTTTGTGTTTTAGATGTGCTATGATGCCATAATTAGGTTTTGAATTGCGTGTGTACCCGGATATGATTTATGCTTTTAAAAACAAAGAAACAGCTGGGCAGGTGGTGCATGCCTTGAATCCCAACACTGGGCAGGCAGAGACAGGCGGATTGCTGTGAGTCCGAGGCCAGCCTGGTCTACAAGAGCTGGTTCCAGGACAGGTACCAAAGCTACACAGAGAAACCCTGTCTTGAAAAATCAAAAAAGTAAAAATAAAAAATAAACAAATATTTGTAATGATCAAATAAGTGAATAATTGGCTGTACTAAAACTGTTCGCTTATCTGTCTGCTATCATATCGGACGTAGAGTATGGCACACAGCAGGAGCTGAATACATATTTATTATATGACACCTTGGTGATTTAACCATAATGGTCCTTACCTCTACATATTCTATCCTTCCAGTTACCATGTTAGCTCCAGGTAAAGGAGCATGCAGCATAATGCAGCCTCCAAACTGGTCACTTCCTATTTCTTCTCCGAACTTCCCTTGAAGGCATGTCTGTGTAGCAAATTCTCCTGTAAAAATATTTCAAAGCAATATTCAAGACATTATTGTTAAAAATTTCCTTATGCTCATTTCATATTTCTTTATTTACATGTAATTTTAACCTTAGTCTCAAATATAATTCTTACATATTCATGTCTTTTTTTTTTCTAGCTAATAAGAAAGCTAAGTGTGCTGTCTTAGTTATCTTTGCATATTCTAGGGCATCTTTTGGAGATAGTATTAAATAATATTTGAATGGTTGAGTAAATAATGATAATTGTATTTTGTTTATGGTTTCTGAAGCTTCCTCTTCAAATTGGAAATTACCATAACGCAAAATTACGCTTGATTAGTGGTAGATTCTGACAGCCCAATTTGCATAACAGGAAGTCTTTTCCTTTTAACAGCTTGAGGCTTGCTTTCATGTCTACTGTGAGACTTGATGCAGATAAACTGGAATCAGAAAATTGGTCATTTAACATAAAATCCAATGAACCTATGCTTGCCTTTGAAGAAAAAGCTATTAGCTAACTTGTGTCTGCTGTTTTATCATCAATTACTAATGATTACAAAAATATTAAGAGATAACTTGCCAAAAGATATTCTGCTTCATAGTATAAACACATCATTAAGGTGCATCAATATCCAATAATTCTCTACTGTGTGTTCAGGGCCTTTCACTAATTCCCTTAGACATCATAGCTGTTGACTTATGTCTGGCCAATGTCACATAAACAGAAACAATATACATCGTTTCAGAACCTAAGCAATTAATATGTGGCTTGCTCCTCTCGTCATCTCATCTTTGCTTCTGAGATGATTAAAGCCCATATTGAGACAAAGCCGACATCAATCTGAATTCTGGGATGGTAATGAGAAGGGTCTTCTGTTGAAGGACCAGACAGATGAAGCATGAATAAGAAGTATCCTTTGTCAGTGAACATCATGGATATTTTAGGCTTGTTGACTAATGGGGCATAGTGTAGCCCTGTGCTTGCAACTATGGAATAATGTTATTTCTAGAGAAAACTTTTGCAACATCTGGAAACCATTTTTGGCTGACACAGTGATGGGAATGTTACTAATATTTAATTCATATACATCAGGCATAATTGCAAAACATCCTTCAGGGCATAGGATAGAATCTCATGCAAAGAATGATTCAGACCAAAATTTCAAAGGCATTGGAGCTATTCTAGCCTATCTTAAAAGTTATAGACCTATATATCTACATTCATATCTCTTTATCTTCTCATATATCAAATTTTCCATCTAGTCAACATTGTTCATGAACTACCTTTTACAATATGTATCTATGATGAAATTACCCTCATATATAATGCAGACTTTGGAAAAGATGTAAAGACTTGCTAAATAAAACATCAAATACTGTATTCTGCATTTTCTTGGTAAATGTAAGTGATGTAGCTTCTGGATGATTTATGACTCTGGAGTTACCCAAGACCACATGGCGAAGGACCTTGAGAATTGAAACGTATAGCAAGAAACCACAAGAATGGGGAGGGACTTCATCAATGGATTCCAAGTACACTCATTTCTTCCACTTTGGTATCAGTAATGGTCATTTTCATCACTATATTACAGGTATTTTCAAGCCATCAGTGATTCCAATTTTCCATACTTTATGCCCACATGGTATGTTTGGATGTTGAAAATAGAATAACACACTTCCGTGGAAATCAACATGTCTTGAAAATTAGCATGATCACTGTCGGACAATGGATGGGAAGAATACCTGTGTCAAATCCATCAGGACACGATGGGATTTTGTCATTCCATTCCACATTTTCAGACCCTCTTATCAAGATATTTCTTGTAAGAAGTCCAACCTCTGCCCTTGCTTCAAACACAGTTCCGTCTGGAAGCGTGACAGTAATTCCTAAGTGTGTGTAGTTTAGGGGCCTAGTTAGTGTTATGCTCATCCCGTCAGACGACACCGATGCAATGGTTCGTTTCTCATTCTCTCCTTGACTGTGTCTATAAAATTTTAAGAAAACATTTACAAATTAGCATACACATTTGCCATATTTGTTTTACACATTTGAATGCTTCAGTCATAAAGTAAGGATTTTCATTAATTACTTTTTTATTGATGTGACTAAATATCTAAGAAAATAAAACTAAATGGAAGGATTTATTCTAAAATGTACTTTAACAGATGTAGCCCACCCTGTCGTGGAAGGTGTGGTGGCAGGAGCTCAAGGCTCACTTGGCCTCCACCACCAGGAAGAGAGCAGAATGGCCATGTCCAATGCTTCCTTTAACCAGGCTCCAACCTCCTAAAGGCTCTACAGCCTTCCAAACAGCATCCCCATGTGGGAACCAAGTTTGCAAATACACAAATCTATAGGGAACATTTTGTATTCGACTCACAGCACTGAGTAACGTAATTAAAGTTCCAGTTAATACAAATTAAGTTATGGACAGAATCATAACAGTCTTGAGAATAGAAGTAAAATATTTATCTGTATTATAGCTGACATTTATATTCTTCTTTATTAATTAATTAAATATTTTTTTTATTTTACATCCTGACTGCAGTTTCCCTTCCGTCCTCTCAAGGAAGATACTTTTTTTAAAAAAAATGTCATGCCCTATTCTGAGAGGACATTTGAGAAAATTATTTTGTATTTAGAGTAAGTTTTATGACTCAAACCTAAGGGCTAGATTATTTCAGAGAGTACAAAAATATTCATCTATAGCTTTAGGGATCATCCTCAGAGGTTCTCTAATGAGAATGACTGTGTACTCCCAGCGAGGACTGTAAACAGCTTTGGTGGGAAGGACTGTGCTGCTGGCATCAATGAGAGAGGCCAGAGAGCCTGCTGAGCATTCTGTAAGGCACAGATGAAGCCTTCCTGCAGCCACGATCATCTGGTCAAGGTACCAGTCATGGCGAGGTAGAGAAACTCTTACAAAGGAACGCCATTAGAAGTTTCTAAGCAGAGAAAATTTTCGGTTGCAGTTTATTCTCTAATATCCTCAAAATTCCAGCTACCGTAAATGACTCTTGTTAAGTCTTGTAAATTCTATGATGCACACATTCATATATTCAGTTCTTTATCCAGTTTGTTTTCTAGGGGTCTAGTTGGCTTTCCAGGCATAGAGACAAACCCTGGAAACCGCAAGCAGAACGGGCCTCTGACTTTAAGCTGAGTGCACCAAGATGTTATTTCACAGTTTCCACAAAGTGTGATTGGTGACAGGCAAGCTTAGCAGAGATGACTGTGCTTTCTTTTGTTCTTCTTTTTCCCATAATTCTTTCTTAGCTTGAAAAACTGGGTAAAATGCCGGTGTCATATATAAGCTAGATTAAAAGTGAACTCTGCCATCTCTCTCACCCCGTCTAGATTGTTATTACAGCTTGCAGACTGCTCTGTTGGCACTCAGAAGGACCATATTGTGGTTCTCTGTCGTGACTATTTCTCTGTCTCGTCTTCTGGTCTGGCTGCTGCACATGGAATTATTTTAAATTATTTTGCCTGCTGAGCACTTAAAAAAAAACTAGAAAGACGCTGCTGTCATCCAGACGTGGTAAACGAAGTGAAACTGGAAGCAGGGAAAGCTAAATGGGACAGAAGTTCAAGGGCAGAGCTAAAGGGAATTGATGCATAGAAGGATAGGGTCAGGGGCACCGGCAGGTCGGTGCCAACGCTCCGTTGAAGTAGTTGAGACTCTGTTACAAGCGGAAAAAGGACTCATGGCGTGAAATAGACACGGAAATTTTTAAACAGTTTAATGATAGTTTTTAAAGGATAATGGTGAAAGAAACTAGAGGACACAAAACAAAATGGCTTTCCCAGATGGTAAGGGACCACAGGAACCTAGATCCCTAAGGACCCATGGAGGAGTTGCGGTAACACGGAGAGGTGGAGATTCCAGGATGTTTAAGAGTGACTCAAAGTCAGATCCCGCGGGTGGTATGTGGAAGCAGTTCAGGCTGTTCCTGAACTGTCTTAGCTCAAGAGGCTATAGAAAACAAAACAAAACAAAACAAAACAAAACAAAACAAAACAAAAAAATAAAAGACAGGACCAAGTTCCTTTTCCTCTGCAACAAGGCTGGCCGAGGCCTCCCTGCATGGGGACTAGGTTCCAAAAAGCCGGCTCCTGTGCCAGCACCAGGAACAGGTCCTGATCCCACTGCTAGGGACCCCACAAATGTACCAAGCTACACGACTGTCATCCACATGCGGAGGGTCCAGGTCGGTCCTATGCAGGCTCCTTAGCTGCCGGTCCAGTGCCCATGAGCTCCCGTTAGCTCAGGTCAGCCGCCCCTGTGGCTTTCTGTGTCAGGATCCTGACCCCTCTGGCTCAAACAATCCCTCCTCCCTCTCATCACCTGGACTCTCAAGATTGGCCCACTGTTTTCTGCATCCAGAAAAGCTATTTTCTTAACTCTGATTTTGTAAATTCTCAGATTGGATTCACCTGTGAATAATGAATTACATTTGATGGGAAACCTCTTAACTTTTTTCCTGATGTTTTGGTTGTGAGCCTAGCTTCCAGTCCTAACTCATGTTTCTTAAAAGCAGCTCTATTCTAAATTGTAAAGATTTCACATAGAAAGGCTATAAATAAAGATTTTCTATTATATTAATGAGCACCATGATTTTCCTCCTTTTTTTGTCATTATATAATTTAAATTTCCTTCCAAGGGGAGAAAAAAAAAGGCACTTACAGAACTAAGTTTGTAAGTATATATTTATCTCTTCCCAACATCTGCAAGCCTATTTTTAACTTGAAAAATGGCATCTTGCATTTTAATTTTTTTAAAGTCAACCATGGACTTGGCAGGTCTGTTTCTTGTCATAATTACTCTTCGTTTCCTGGTAAACATAATGACACTCAAACTTAGTGTCTGTAATTTAAATAGCAAGCTAAAGCTAAAACAAACGAAAGCTCCTCTCGTCCTGGCTCCCCCATAGTCTCGGAAAAGCTGCACTATATGTTTAATTTCTTAATTGCTGGAATATGTAACTACATGGAAATTAAGGGGCGTGGGTAACTTCAGTTGTGGGAAGTTCTGCTAGCTCCCTCATTGCCTATGGATTTCTTTGCCCATTCTGTCGCTGCCTCCAGGTTTGCTCAGTGGGAAACGCTGCCAAGCCTGTGGGATGAAGGAGTTCTGGCGGCTGCTCAGCATGTCCTCCAGTGACCCCCACACAAAAAAGCTCATTTACATGTTTGTTTCCATGGTTGTCTGTAGGTTTCGCAGCACAGTGAGTCGATTTCAAACGACTTTTAGGAGCAGAATGTTCCTTTTCAGGGAAATCTCACCGAAGAACCTAACCCTGTGAAAAAGCATTTTATTGCTACACATTGTTTTATTATGATTCAGATCAGTCACTAAAACCTCAACACCGTGGTGATCTCACAGAGGCTAACATCTGACCCACATACATTTGGCTGTTTAGGGTTCTTTACCAAATGACTCAAGTCAGAATAAAATAGTTTGGGTGAATTCCAAATCATTCGTCTTTTACACAGATAAAAAAAAAAGTATATCTTAAATAAATCAGCATCGCTAGATACCTGTGTCCTGTGCTAGCAATCACGATGCTCTCTCCCGCTTTCCACGTCACTGCCTCTTGTACAATCAATGTCCACTCTCCCGCATTTGCGGTGTGAGCCAAACGAGTCCAGACCACAGGCACGGGCAGACCTGGAAGGCACACAAACACCCAGCATTTCCTCAGATGTCTTTTCGGGGTTACTAAGTGCTCTCTGCATTTGAATTCTGTCGAACTGGGGAAGACTTATTCTGCCTTAGGATTTCACCACTTATCTCAAAAAAAAAAAAAAAAAAAAAAAAAAAAAAAAAAAAAAAAGAAAGAAAATTCTTGCTTTGGAAAATTGACAACAACATGCTTCCATAATGATGTATTTATGTTCAATGTTAATAAATTGTGCTTCTGCAATGATATCTTCTGTTTGTGAAAATCTTTACAGAAACAGCATAAATTGTGGTATTATTATTGTTAGCATGGACTGTTTAAACTGATAATCTACAGATAAATCATAGATATAAATTTCTAAGAAATTGCAGTAGGATGGATATTAGTCCCACATAGGACATTTATGGTCATAATATTCCTGTTCATGGCATTCCATATTCAAAAAAGGCTATGATTTTCCTCAGATGGAAGACATCAGTGTGAGGCAGGCGGATCTCTGTGAGTTCGAGACCAGCCTGGTCTACAAGAGCTAGTTCCAGGACAGGCTCCAAAACCACAGAGAAACCCTGTCTCGAA
>NW_004949117.1:1199410-1225107 GCF_000317375.1 Microtus ochrogaster
AAAAAAAAAAAAAAAAAAAAAAAAGACTGCATTTATACTTAAGGAATGTCACGGAATGTCACGCTGGCCCCTCAAACATGATCAAACCCATTAATGGATGGCAATTTCCTGAATCATAGCTATAGAAAAGTACAGCTGTGCATTTATTTTTATATTTTAGAAATATCCTATATTTAGAAGTAAAAATGAAGATATTACCTTCTTCTAATTCCAAAATTAGTGCCCTTTCAGACAGAGTGCTGAATAGGCAGAGTACATAAGGGATTAAAGGCCTGCATTGCGAATGGAGGTAACAGTGTTGCCCATCCGTAGAAACCGCGATGAAAAGAGTATGGGATGGGTCACAAGGAAGGCATCGCCTTGATCTGAGACTTGCTTGTGTAGGGGGAGCTTTCTAGACTAAGGGGTGGAGTCAGAAAGAAACAGGGAACAAAGACTATCCAAAGAGAGCAGAAGCCTCTTTGGATAAAGTTTATTCCGGAGTGTCTCTAGTCTACCGTGCAAGTCCAGTGTGCCCTCTCGCACAGCCAAGGTCTTAGCTCCATACACAGGGAGCTCAGGGGATCGAAGATGTCCATGCAGCGTAATGACAGCCTTGTGTTGAAATGGAGATGCTTCTGTCCCGATCTGAAAGAATTCAAACAAACCGTTCAGAAAAGTAAAACTCAGCAATTGACAATTCTTATCAAGTGAAAGTAATTGTTTTTCATTTTCTTCCCCATTTAAGAATGGCCTCATCATTCATACCTTTCTTTCACAATGTGAACCTTATATTTGTGTGTGTGTGTGTGTGTGTGTGTTTTCCTGTCTGCACAGGTGCATGTGTGTGCTACTGTAACACAGAAAACATCAACATCAGAAGCTTGTAAACAATGTTACCCTGGTACCTCAAGTGCGATTAAAGCCAATGGTTGGTTCTACCCATAGAAACTAGAATATGACCTCTGGGGTTGTTCCTCAGGTGCTGTTGACTTTTTCTGTGTCATCTTGTTACCTCTCTCAACCCTAAGACCTGAATTTTCTAATAGGTCAATATACAACAGCTGACCTCCAGAAGGCATGCTAATCGACCCAGGGCAGTTTTCCTTTTATTTTAAATTCAACAACACACTATGTTTTTTCTAATAAAATGGAGAAATATTCTGAGAATCAACCTCTGGCAAGTTTTCCACTAATTAAACCTGTCTAAACAAAGACAACTTCAGGAAAATATGGTAGGATTAACGACTTATTTTACACATAATATTTTAAACAATAAAATTAGGTAAATACATTATTTTTTATACCTGAAGAACACCCCCATCTGTGATTAGGATGTTTTCTGCCTGGAGTTCAATATCAGCTTCATCAAATATCAGAGTCCCACCTATGAACCACATAATATTAATATGTGATGAGACCCCCAAGAGGTTACAGCAAAAGAAATTCTAGGGCAATTGAAGAAACATTGGGGTTATTTCCACTACCATTAAACAGCACAACTACACAAACTAATTCTATAAAACATGAATTCAAAATATAAATTAAGAACAAAGAAATAGTTATCTTTATAAAAACTATTATAATGTCAACATTATCTCTGTTCTTAAAAGACAGTTAACTCTGAAATTTGTACGGATTTGTGCCACATGAGTAGTTTGAGTAGCATTGTTTAGGATATACAAAGACACCTTTTAAAAGACTGATGTCAATTTGAAGATAGTACAACTTTATCTTCAAATAAAAATCATTTTGCAGAAGCTAAAAACAGTCATAAAATTGTAGCAGTCTTCAAACACACACAACCATTATGCCAAGGTTTATACACAAAATTTCTGCGCACTTTATAATTTCTGTTGAAAATTTCTTTAGTGTATAACTGTAATTGTGGTGACTATTTCATTATTATAATAGAACCAGAATACCAAGAAGCAGAATTATAACTGAAAGGTTCGTGACAAAGGAGAGAACTGCGGTCAGTTTTCAAGGGCAGTCAGGAGTTGTTTAGGATTGACTTGAGCAAACTGATACAGTTTTGTAGCCTCTGGGATCCAATGCCTTAATATTCTTGACATGGGAAATGCTGTTATTTTAATCAATTAAATATGAGCACATCAAGATGTTCACCAGCCTCTTCTATTAGTACTGAAGAAAAAGTTTCATGAGACAAAGTTTGAAGACTGCTAGTGGCAGCACACAAAATAAATTCATAATCTGCAATCAGATTTTAGAAGTCTAGTGCAAAGATAAATGTTCATAATAATGCATTTTGGTGAAATTAACTTCATAGAAATTGTCAGCAAAGTCTAATATACAGATTGTCACAAATTCACCTTGAATGAGTAACATTTTCAGAATAGGAGTACTTTGGTCCAGCAGAATTATCTGTCCTTTTGTAATAACAGCAAGTGAACCTTCTTCTGGTGGGGGATTTCCTCCCCATGAGGAGTTGGCAGACCAAGCATCAACATATAAGAAGTCAGCATTCTCCTGTAACAGTGTGTAAAGAAGCCATAGATTCAGAGGATTTATCAGGAAATATCTCAAAAACCAAACCAAAACAGAACAAAAAAACCAACCAACCAAAAAAAAAAAAAAAAAACAACCACAAAAAAAAACCAGGTGGTGGTGCTTGTCTTTAATCCCAGCACTCGGGAGGCAGAGACAGGTGGATCTCTGTGAGTTCAAGGCCAGCCTGTCTACAGAGCAAGTTCCAGGACAGGCTCCAAAGCTACAGAGAAACCCTATCTTCAAAAAACAAAACAAAAATCTAGAACAAGATAGACTGTCTAAGTAATGAAATGAAGCTTACTTTGAAGATGTTACAGATGACACAATTATTTCATGATTATAAAATGTTAAAATGTATTATGAATTATATCACACATGGAATAATTAAAATAGAGAATAAAAACATGAATGATAAAGCACAAAACTGTGCACAGCTTAAGTAGCATACAGGAAGAGTTAAATTATCTGTGGGAGCTATTAAAATAAGATATCCACTAGCAATCAGCCCACCTCCCGGGTGCGAGATTTAATTGCTGTGGTTACCATATGCAACTGCCATGATTACCAGTTTGGCCATGCCGACGTTTCTGATGCTGACATGAACTGGAGACCACCCTGAAGGAGCATGAGTCCTCGTCATGCAGATGATATGTGTCCTGTTGGAATGCTGGACATCACATTTGTCACGGGCTATGGAGACATGAACATCCTGTGTGTTTTCGCTGTAAAGAAAGAAAAGGTTAACCATATACAATTACCTTGAATTTCTACTTCACATATTAAAAGCTCTTTATCCATATGTTACTGTAAAACCAGCGATCATGCCCTATGGCCTATCAAAGCACAGGCTGGCAGTATATTAAGAGTTAGAAATATTTATTGAGAAAAAGGAAACCAAGACTGTAAGATGTCAGGATCCAGAACTGTAGAAAGCAGCATGTGTCCCAACATTAAAGGAAAAGCTGCCTGGCCTCAAGCCACCAAGATTCTTTGTGGTCTCCAAACAGTTGCATTTTACAAATTGTAGAAACTGCTCGTGAATGTTTTCCCTTTGCAATATTTTAAGCACAGTCACAAGCCTTAAAATGTAACGTCTACTTGAAACACACGTTTTAAGGAACTGTTATCCCTTGAGACACTAAACTAGTTCTCAATGCCTTGAAGTCAGCTTTCTCTCCTGAAGAATGATGGCAGAGCCTCTGCCTAACGGCATCTGAAAAAGAGCCTGGCTGGTTGCAAAGGAATGGATTTGGTTTAGGGAAAAGATGTTTGTTTTCCACCTGTGAAACATACTGTGACTGGAGAGAAGCTGAGGAGAAAGCAGAACAAACGGTTTATTTGTGTTTGTCAACTTATTGCTGGTTTGGGGCAACTCATTTCATCTCTTGCACCTTAGCCTCCTGAACATGAAGTGGGATTAAAAAAAAAAAAAAAACCTCTTATATGGAGGAAAAGGAACCTTCCGTGGGTAGGAAGGTCCCTAGCACAGAGTATGTATTCAGTGAATGCAGGCTGTTAGGTGCTATTTTGTGCCTTAAGCATGACTTAGAGACAGAAAAGTCCACGCTCCGAGACTGTCCTTGATTACTGTGAGCATTAGGAGAGAAAAACTGTTCGGCTCGCGTCTAGAAGCGTGTTGGTGTGCCCCTGTGTGAAGACGGTACCTGAATCCGGATCCTGTGACTGTAAGTCTGGTGCCCCCTGCGGTGCTGCCTCTCCTGGGCGATATTTCAGCGATGAGTGGAGTCAGAGACAAGGTGTATGTAAACGGCATCGTGGACTGGGTTGAGTCTTTTCCGTTGATCACACTCACGCCACAGGCTTGTTCTGGTCCACTGCCTATGGAGAGGGACGCAGACTGAGCATAGCTCCGCCGTCAGGCCCAGATGCACTGTCAAAACCCCTCAATATTTTCATTATAATCCTGTTTTCCCCATGACCACCTCATAATGCACACAGATTGTGCACGAACTAGTAAAGTCCTCTAGCAACAGCTAAAAAAAATCATAGAACCTATATCCACCATTAACAGGAAAAGGGAGAGAAAGGGGGGGGGAAAAAAAGGAACCCTCTCGGTCTTCTCTTAGAACTGCTCTTGTGGATAGTTCTAAAACCCTGCCTGCTTAGGGGCTGGAGAGATGGCTCAGTGGTTAAGAGCACCGCCTGCTCTTCCAAAGGTCCTGAGTTCAATTCCCAGCAACCACATGGTGGCTCACAACCATCTGTAATGAGGTCTGGTGCCCTCTTCTGGCCTGCAGACATACACACAGACAGAATATTGTATACGTAATAAATAAATAAATAACTATTTAAAAAAAAAAACCTGCCTGCTTAGATTTCCAATCCTAGGAAGTCCAATGCTGCAAATTAGAGTTTGAAAAAGGAGATATAGAAGCACAGATAACACAGGAGTCGGAAGGAGCCGAAACACAACGCAGAGCCCACGGAACATGCACAAAAGGAGTCAGTGCAGAGAATCACACCCTGCCAGTTTTCAACAGTGTTGCTGTGTAGTTTTATCAAGATATCAACTCTAGTTTTGAGATGATGAACACAGCTAAACTGCAAAAAGTTCACGAAAGTAAAATATTATGTCAAAATATTTCCATTTAAAGCCTGTTCCTTATCTAAAAAGCCATTTAAATACCTTCCTAAATTTTGTTAAATAATGATGACAAATCTTTACATCATACTGGATTGTTGAGGTTCAGCACCTACCAAATTAGGACTCTTAGTGTCTCCATTTAACAGAAAACATGGAGTAGGAAGACACCTACTTACTTGGGAATAAAAAAGTTGGCAAAATCTGAGCTTTAGGGGCTACCCAGAATTAGGTTTTATTTTTCAACCAGTAAAAATGAGAAAGAATTATAACAGTAGGAAATCATGTATCACGTTCCAGATATCCACCCTCCTACATATGTTAACCTCACAATAATCCTATAAAGAACACCACTCTGTTAAACTTAATTTGGTCCGTGAAGAAGTTGAGGCAGATAGAGGTTGAAAACTTTTTCCAAAGAAATGCTTAGGGGTCAAATCCTGTTGATGACTGCCAAGGTTTGTACACAAAAGAATTGTACTAGTTCATCTTTTAAAATTACTTTTATTTTTGAGATTATACTGTAAATACATAATTTGCCTTTTTTTCTTCTTGTCCTCCAAAACCTCCCATATACCCTTCCTTGCTCTCTTTCAAGTTTATGGTCTCTTTTTCTATTCATTGTTCTTAGATTCATATATGTATACATATATATCATATATTTCCAAAAACAACATGATCAGTCTGTCGAATGTTACTTGGGTTTATGTTTTGGGATTGGATAACCTGTTGGTGTGTTATTCCCTGGAGAATATTATTTATCTGTTTCTCAGCCTTTGTTAGTTGCCTTTAAGGAAACTTAACTAACGAGAACCAAAGGCATGTTCTCCATTTGAATGGGTAACTAAGACCCAGGCACCAATTGATGCCACAAACCAAAGTCCTTGGAGTTACATTGGTAGAAAGAAAGGCTCTGACCAAATTTCTTAAAGTCAGGATGGTCATAAATCAAACTCAATCACATCAAAGAATTCAACAACTTGAGAAAAGAGACTGTAATTGTACTAAAATTTGCATTCCTCAAAGGCAGCCATTCATCTTTTTTTTTGTACTTACCATTATTCGGTGGAGTCTCACAGAGCAGCGTTGTAGAGTCAGACCCAAGTCTGTCTATTGCACATGTGTAGCCACAAACCAATACAGCTGAATTCTGTGGATCAAACCCCGCACCTGTCACAGTCATGGTTTGGCCACCACCAAAGCTCCCTGAATCAGACAAAACCGAAGGAATAAGCAGAGAACTTCTTCTCTGTACATATTTGCTTCAGTTAAAAATCTGAGGAGGAGAGTACTTTACACAAACTTCCTTAGCTCTGAAATTTATATTATTAATAAAACCAAATACCTTCTAATTGCAGTGTTTAAATCTTCAATGAATAAATGTTATTTCTGGTAGCAAGTAGTAATTCTAGAAACTAAAATTTAATTTATAAGAGATGTCACAAATGATTTCAGAGTACTCAAAACATACATATAATATTACTACTTAATTGAATATTTTCATCATACATTATAGAGGTTTTAATTGTTCGTTTTCATTTTCAACTAGAAGCACCATTTTCTGTGGAAATAGTTATATTTCAGTTAAAATAAACATTTTTAAAATTTATACACGTAACTTGCCAATTTAAAATTTGATAACTTTTAAGCAAATGATACTTCTATAAAATAAATATAGAACATATTATTTTGGAATGACAAATTAATACTCTTGTATTTTAACTTGTTGGACAAATTAAGGTAGGTATTTTTATGCTTATAAGAAGCAAGTTATGGCAGGGCTTTAAGAATATATTCTTTTTAAGTGAGTGCTGAAATAACATAAACTAATTGATCACCTTGTCTTGGATAAATATTCTGAATATAAAGTGGGTACTCAAATTCAACAGAGGAGAGGGCAGAGCCTTTTGTCTTGTGAAGCATCGTCACAGGAAACACGCCCCCTGCATGTTCTCCCACAATGCACTGCAACACAGTGTCATTGATGGCAGTCACGTTGCATGCAGTGTCTGTTATCATCACTGAAACATCCGAGATATCAAATCCGAGGTTAGACCCCGTTATTTCAACTTCAGTTCCTGGTGGACCTTAAAACAAAAAGGAAACAATACAAATACATGTTACATGTTAATGTTTCTGTATGCATTTGAAGATATGTAGCTTTACCCCTGTGAATAAAATAATATTCATCTGAACTGGGCGCCTTTAATCCCAATATTCTAGAGGCAGAGGCAGGTGGATCCATATCGCTGAGTTCAAGGCTAGCAGGGTCTACAGAGCAAATTCCAGGCTGAGAATCTATCTTGAAAACCAAAACCAAAACCCAAACAAAATAATATCCAATGTTTAAAAACTATATAACAGTACACATGTGTTACGCACATCTTTACTATGGTATATACCAGCCTACTGTACATTCATTACTTTTGACTTATATCACTGTGCACTGATTTCTAGTTCTTCTGCCCATGATAACATATAAATTACTTTTTTAGACTGATAGAAAAAAAGAGAAAGAGGGCAGAATGATCTAGAGGGTCATTGGATTTTTGTGGATTGCTGATCTATGGATTTCTGAACATGCGACAGTATTTTATGCTATCTGTGCTTTTGATCATAGCAATTCATTTTTAGAACAAGCTGTATTTTCTGTTACTCAAGTATGTTCGGAAGCTATACTTTGAGAAAAATATGACATGATATGTAGTTAAATAGTTATAGTAGAAACAGAGGACAGGGGACTAATAAAGAAAATATTGATGTTAAGGCATTAAAAATATACACAAGGCCAAAATTTTCATTTTATTCCTTCTTTTAATTTTTTGGTAGAATAATGCTTTTATTTTTTAACCTTCCCATGTATTCTAGTAAGTTTTGTACACGTCTGACTTTGTGCAATGGCAGTTAGGCACAACTGTCTTTGAAGGGCTGGAGTGATGGCTCAGCAATTAAGAGAACTGGTGATCTTCAAGAATACCCAGTTTGATCTCCAGCATCCACATGCTGGCTCACAATGGTCCCACACGGGGCACACATACATACTTGTAAGAAAACACTAATACATAAAACAATAAAATAAAAATTTATAGCTGCTTTTGGGTTTCCATTTTTCCATGTAGTCACGTGTGTGTGTGTGTGTGTGTATACTTTTGTATATTTTTCAGCCAATCTTATATTTATTATTTATTTAATTACCAAAGAAAACAGAGGCCATGAAGAGTAAGCCATTAAGCCGTGCTTCTTCATGGCCTGTTTCAGAACCTGCCCCTAAGGTTCCTACCTTGACTTCCTTACATGATGGACTGTGTAATAAGGATGTGTTCACCAAATAAACCATTTTCTACCCAAGTTGCATGTTGTTTTTAGTTATCCCAGCAACAGAAAGCAAACTAAGGCAGCCATTCTATTGACTTTAGTTAGCTGCAGCTGCTTTTCTAGGATCCTTCACACAGATGATGAACATTCAAATCGTGTGAGAATTAGAAACTGTGGCATACGCCAGCGGGTGAGATGCCATCTTCCTCTGGACATGTCACGTCCTCATAAAGTTCATAAAGAATTCTGCTGTACAAACAATAATCAGTTGGTGCTTATAGAAGTAATATACCCTGGACAATTATCAGTGTTAATGAGATCAATCACTTGTGAATTGTTTGTTTGTTTGTTTTTTGAGACAAAGTTTCTCTGGGTAACCATCCTAGCTGTCCGGGAACTCACTCTTGTAGACCAGGCTGGCCTTGAACTCACAGGGATCCGCCTGCCTCTGCCTCACGAGTGCTGAGATTAAAGGTGTGCGCCACCACTGCCTGGTCTCACACATGAGTCTTAATAGTTGCTTCTTATGCCACATCAGTATTAATGCCATAAACTGCTCATTTTGCTTCCAAGATAGTCATCTATTTCTTCCTCATTTTTAATTTAGATCAAGTTGATGTACATTGTGTTCCCATATAAAAATTGGAATTTTATACTGAGAATATATGAAAACAAATACATAACACTGCCCAGAACTTGAGTCCTATGCATTATATTAATTAGTTTAAGTAAGACTAAGTAAAAGATATACTTGAATGTCATAACCCATAATAATGAATATGACTATAATATGACATCAATACAATAAAAATGCATGTAGATAATAAAGTACCTCTATTCGGGATAATTCTTTTGAGAAATGGAGTATCCTCCATGGCATATGTAAATGACAGAGGTGGGTAAACAATTGCATTAACAGAGATCTTGAGACTGGCTGTTCCAGCTCTCCCAGCCGGGGAGCTGCAGTAGACCTCACTGGAGTTGGTGAACACAATCTGACAAGGGTTGTTCCCAACAGTCACTGTGGTGTTGCCAGGAGCAAAGCCATTGCCTGTGATCACCAAAGTGGTTCCACCAGCGATGCTTCCAGTGGTTGGTGAGACAGAAGCCACTGCAGGGCTGCTGACAGTCAGGTTTCCCAGAGCCAAGCCCTTAGACCCAACCACGACGTGGAGAGAATGAAGTCCCGCTGGTAGCGGGGTCATAGAAACAGTGATATTATTTTCATTCACTTCGATTGCTCTCAACTGTTGACTTCCAATAAATACAGAAACGTCTTCCAACAATGTCCCAAAACCCTCTCCTTCAATAAGGAGATTTCCAGGTCCTTCGATAGAGTTTGGAAAGAGTCCAGTTACATAAGGAGCAAGGTTTTCTAGGTATGAAAAGCTGCAGTTGCCCTGACATTGGGAGGGGACTCCATGTATCACAAGGTCGACAGGAAGAAGCTGTTGGGAAGCAGGACTCGTTTCACATTCAACAGCTGTGTAGGTCACAGTAAGAACTTTACATGGGAAATCACCCATAGAGACGTCTACACTGGCAGAAGAAGCCACGAATCCAGAGCCGTGGATGGTCACCCTTGTCATTCCTGTAGTCGATCCCGCGCTTGGCAACACCATATCTATGTTTGGCAAAAGGACAAACCGCCTGTCAAATTCGCTGGGCACTGTGTTGATAGCGGCGCCCAGGTTGTAGACAGTCAAAGTAACGATTTCTCTGATGCCAACATCCATCGAGTTTTGAGGGTCAATACGACACCTAATAGAATTTTCACTGCTTTCTTCTACAACACAAGGGTGGCTACCAACTGTAACCTGGAAGAAAAATGAATGTAAGATCAAATACGTTAATACATTACTCTCATATGAAGTTTGTGTTTGTATTAGCATCAATTGTATTTTTAAAAAGAGAATCCCATACAGAGAAAAATCTGTATTCATAAAATTAATTTGGGGAGCCGATGAAGACATGTCTTAAAAAAAATGTAAAAAGTAATCTCATAATTGGCGCAAGTGTGTTCATAACTGTGCTCTTCACATTAGCCGAAAAGTATAAAAACTACCTATAAACTGGATGAATGAACGGACTTAATGTGATATATGAAGTATTTATTTAGCCATAAAAAGCAACGAAACATGAATGAATTTCCATATATTATACCAAATGGAAATAGATGTTTGCGAGGAACTGTCCATTGTAGAAAATGTTCAGGATAGGTACATCTATAAGGAGGAAAAGAGATTAGCGGTTGTTGGTTTGCTGAAATGGATGAAGGAAGTGGCTGATGCTCAAGGAGGTTTCTTTTATGATTATCACATGTTCGAAAAATTATTCCAGTCACAGGTATACAACTCCATTATTATTATTATACAACCACTCCCCCAAACCACCACACACATTTAAATATAAACTTGAAGTGACCAAGTAGTGTGCTAGTTACAGACCATAAATCTGATGAAGTCAAACTAAGAGATTGTGGCCAAATATCTCCTTTTTACTGAGTATGTGGACACCGAGAAGAGGTTTTATTGTCTTACCTTATTAGCACATGCAAGAAGACTGAAGCCATGTCCACTGATAGTTATGAGTTCATTCACTGTTCCCGTAGAAGGAGTAATGTTGCTTATAGATGGTGAGACACAATGTGAAAACTCAAAGAGTAATTGATCTGTATTTCTAACCCTGGTATCATTCAGGCCACACAAGGGTTCTGTTGCTAGGCAGCCTGCTGCCGTACTTGCCAAGTATGAATTCTCTGGGCCTGCTTTAGACAAAGGAGCAATCTGTAAGCCATGTAGGCTATCCTGTACAAGAACTGGATTCAGACCCCATTACTGCTTCCTTCAGTGAAGGAGGCGGGTGAGACTTGGGTATTCTATTAGCAGAGTGACTTTGTGGAATCTATTCCAGCCTTAGGAGGAGATAAACACAGGTCGACCCAGCCATCTGACATCTACCGGCATCTACTCTACAAAGGTCATTTTAAGCCCAGCTCCACTGCTGCACTTTCCACGTTTAACCATCTTACCTGCAGCATGCATTGCTTCAGTGTTTCCCACAAACACTCGCAGGGGAACATGCCTGCTTTCAGCTGGTAAAACGTTAATGACTCCTTGGAGAGATATGGAGTGGGTCTCATCAACATACCCGCTGCTGTAGTAATGGATTCCAGGAGAAGTAAACTGATAAGAAAATGAACCTGCCATAAAGTAAGATTGTACACAAGAAATACAAGCAATTAATGAATCTTTGAAAACTAGGTGAGGAAGTGGGAATTATCATTTAAATGCACATGCAAATGACAATTTTCTTATTTTTCAAATGTCTAATAGCTCAACGGGAAGTAGTAGAGAATAATTCACTGACTATAAAGTATATATATATGTATATATATATACATATATATATATATGGAAATTTGATACAAAAAGGCAAGATCCAGCTTTACTTTTTAAAGAAAACCATGGAAAGTCAGGCCTAATTTATCAAATTTGAAAGAAAAATAGCATGCAATGAAAATGTAAATATATTGGTGCAAGCACAGAACAAACTAGTCAATTGGAAAGGCACACTACCACTAGATGTTCTACAAGAAAGGTTGATAAGCTGATTCCAATCAACAAAAGTTCATTGTTTGTTATCAGATCAATGTGAGTAAAACAGTTCTTATTTTCATTGTACTTTGCTGAATAACACACTTCAAGTGGTCAGTTATCATGGAATCAATAAAGATAATAAAGACCAGATTTATTACGGCATGTTTGAGACAATTGTTTAGACTTATTTACAATGTTTTTTAAATAGGCATAAAAATGCTAAGTTAACTACTTCATGGTTTTATTTGTACTGGTAATTTATGTAAACATATTTACTGAATCTTAGAACAAAGGAGCACAATAAAAACTTCAACAAAACAGAAAAGTACCTGATGCAGACTTTTGTTTTCCATTTGTAAATCCTTTGCCATCATAAGTCACACTTCCAGGGCTGGAGATGGAGAAAACCCTGTACCCTACACTCCTAAGAAAGGGCTGTGCTCGCCAGTGCCACACCACAGTATCCCCCACAGTCACATTTAAGACAGGTGGTGACCAGGCATAACCTAGTCCGTGCTCTGGGAAGAAGAATGGAGGCAGATTTTAAAAGCCAAAGAAGCAAATGTCTGAAAAATCAACCATGAAAACGGTCATTTTTACAAAGTGAGAACAATGTTCAAATTAGTACTGTATACTTCTCTTGGTACATAATTTAAACAATCGACCAAAATAAAACCAGGATTACTAGAAAGCAGGATAACGAGGTGGAAAGGAAGAAGTAAATTGCAACCAATATCTCCAGAAGTGATGGGCAGGAGACACTAAAAAATAAGTTGGATGTTCAGTAAATAAGCTGTTTGGAAATATTGCGCAGAGTGTTTGAAATGAGTCAATCAACTCTTGTTACATAAAAAAAAATTTGGGAACAACTGGGCATGCTCATAATTTCAACTCAAATTTTCTTTCTGAAACTCATGACTACAGTAATAAGCTGCAGCAACTCTGGAGGTCCTGGACTGCCACAAAGTCCCTTGCCTTCTCAATGCAAGAGTATCTCATATATGACGACATATGTAGTATGTAGCCTGGCCTTCTTAATTCAAGCTCGTCACACACGTGACTACATATGTACTATGTACTTGACTTTTAATTGCATAAGGAGAACGTTGCAGAAGTAGACAAGAAATAGCATCAATTATTTGAACAGCTTGAAATGCAAAATAAAAATAAACTTAATTTAGGCATGAAGTCTTTCCTTTTTTTTTCTAAAATATTAGAGTTCCTTGATATCTTAGCCATTAGGGAAATGGAAATAAAAACTACTTTGGCTTGCAGGGTCAGAATGGCTAAGATCAATAACAAGCTCATGCTGGCCAGGATGAGCAAAAGGAACACTCCTCCATTGATGCTGGGAGTGCAAACTTGTACAGCCACTATGGAAATCAATATGGCAGCTCCTCAGAAAATTGGGAATTGATCTATCTCAAGAAAAAGCAGCTATACAAGTTTTGTGCACATACTCAAAGGGTGCTTCATCCTATCACAAAGAAACTTGCTCAGTTATGTTCATAATGGCTTTATTCATAACAGCCAGAAACTAGAAACAACATAAATGTCCTTCAACTGCAGATCAGATAAAGTAAATCTGATACTTTTCCATCGTGGAGTATTACTCGGCAGTGAAAAAGAAATGGCATTATGAAATTTGCAGGCAAATGGATGGAAATGGAAATAAATCATCCTGAGTGAGGTAACTGAGACCCACAAAGACACATATGATATGCTCTCACTTGTAAGTGGCTATTAGATGCTTATAGGATTAAAGCTGTTATCCATGCTACAATTCACAGACCCAAAGAGGTTAGGTAATAAGTAGTCTCTAATGTGACACGTGGATCTTCCTGAGAAGGGAGATAGAAAAGATTTTGTGGGCAGACGAGGGATGGGTGGGGATGGGTGGGGATGGGTGTAGGAGGGATCATTTGGGGGATAGAGGGAGAGAGAACAGGGACAGACTACTGGACCTTGGGGGCATTTGGGCTCTGAAAGAACCTAGTGCAGTGGAAACCCTCTGGAATATGCAAGGGTGACCCTTGCTAGGACTCCTAGCAATGGAGAGTATGGAACTTGAACTGTCCATCTTTCAGGACCAGGCAAGGCTGCCAAGGCTTCCAGTGATGCAATTAGACACCAACCCAGACACAAAACCTTCGACCTACTCTTTCCTGCCTGCAAGATGTGCTAGGGTAATGATGCCACTGACCATGTGGGAATGGCTAAACAAGGACTGGTCTAATTTGAGGCCCACACCAGGAGAGGGAACCCACAACTGGCTGTTATAGATTGAAGTCTATCCCAGTTGTCATTAGAGAGGCAGCAGAAACCCACAGCTAAACTTTAGGCAGAGAGAACCCAGGTTGGTAGTCTCCATCTGCACCCCACCTTCAGAGCTCAGGAAACCCAATGGAAGAGGGGGAGGAGGAGGGGTCAAAGACCTTGGGAAAACATGGCCCAAGGGAATCAACTAAGCAGGGCTCATGGGTGCTCACAGAGACTGAAGCAACAATCACAGAGCACACACAGGTCTGCGCTAGGTCCTGTGCCAATGTTAAGGTTGTTTGCTTGGTGTTTGGGGGCCCACTCCTGACAGAGGGAGTGGAGGTATTTCTGACTCTTTTGCCTTTTCCCCCTACTGTGTTACCTCATCCAGCCTTTGTGTGAGGATTTGTGCCTATTGTTGTATCTTGTTTTCAGTCTTCAGCTGATGTCCCTGGGAGCCTGCTTTTTTCTGGGGGATACTGGGGATGGGGGGTGGGGGGACAGCGGGGGGTGGGGAGGGATTAGACCAGGGGGAGAAGAGGTGTGGGGACCTGGGTGGAGAAGGAGGGGAAACTGTAATCTGGATGTATTGTGTGAAAGAAGAATAAATAAATTTTTATTTAAAGAAAAATGTTGATTGGTACCTAAATGTGAACCATTGTTGGTAATATTGAATACAGTTCCTGTCGAATGAAGAGTACATTTGATGACATTTTCTGATGATGAGGTAATGTTGCATGGGAAAGAACCTAAAAATATAAAAGGTAGGAGAAACATTTTCAGATGACTTTGTGACCTATAGAAAAGAACTATCAGTCATAAAGAGCCAATGTTTACCAAAGCTCTGTGTTATACAGGAGGATCTTTGATATTTTGTGCTCCTGAGGCTGACTCTAGCTGTATTTTCACAAAAGGGTTTTACACACATTAACTATACAATGAGAACTGAATAAAACTGAAACATTCAAAAGCTGTCCACCTTTTGATCATCACTTTAACTGCATACACTTGACTTTTTTTTTTTCTACATTAATTTAAAAAAATGTTCTGGAGAGAGGTCTCAGTACTTAGAAGCTCCTGATGCTTTTGCAAATGCTCCAAGTTCAGTTCCTACCACCCGTGCTGAGTGACCCACAGCTACCTATGACTCCAACGCCAGGGTGTCCAGTGTCTTACTCTGATCTCTATGAGCACCCATAAACATGGACCCCTCTCCTCCATGCACACACATTAAAATATAGAAAAGCAACCAACAGTATTTGTGTAACCTTTCTTACGATATTGAAAAAAACATTGAAAGCATTTGCTTAACAACCCAGTGCCTCCAGCAGATCCTTTTAGCCAAGAAAAACCTTAACAGCTCCCCCTACAGGGAAAATGTTTTACCTAAGAGGACGGAATTCTCGGTTGGTATCGGGCTGAACCCCAAACCCATTATAGTGAGCTCGGTGCCACCGTACAAAGAGCCTCTGTGTGGAGACATGTGGATGACTTCCAAAATGTATCGTATGGAAGCATTTAACTTGTTCCTGAAAAGAACAAAAGAATAGATTTCCAATGAGCTTCCTCACCTCAGGTCCCCAGTGTTTTGAGAATAAGAAATAATCAAATACATGTGTAATTACACATTAATTTCTCAGACCAGATAATCTGGCAATCATTCATCCTTTTGTTAAATAAGTATGTTAATTTTGAAAGCTACAGTTTTTAAAAATCTAATAGCAAAAGTATGTGAGATGAAAAGTCTTATGATAATATAGGAAGTATGATTGTGAGAAATGATGGCACATGAAATTCTTTAAAGTATTTTGCATTTTTACTATAATGACTTATAAAAGCAAATGTACATGTAAAACAAAGATACCAACAAAACTTCATACATAATAGGAGTAATTAATTTTTTGTGCAATTCAGTTTAACTTCTCTTTTTGAAACTTTGTCAAAACTTTCTCATAATCTCAGGGAAAACATTTTTTTTTTCACTTTGCTTTACTATAAGATATTATGCCTGCTAGGGCACCACCAAAATGTGCAGTGTTCTTTTGACCTGATACATCCTACGTCCTAAGTCCCACCATGAGAGCGCAATCTCTGTGGATCCCAATGAGGCTTTGTGTTGCTTTACATGACTCCTTTAGCATGCCGAATTACTGTTTCTCCATCTGCCATCTAAACAAATAGTTTGGGTTTGACTCTTCATATACTATCATCCAGGAACAGCAGAAGTTAGCAGCTGTTCAAGAACCCTGTGAGCTCTTCCCTGTGAACTCAACAAAGATGCAGCCCCTGGATTCTGTTTACTGGTCCTCAGTCCCTATAAGATTTTGTGACAATCGTATGTCCTTCTATTCTGATACTTGCTTTCTTTGCCTTCTTTTAAAGCTACTAATCTATCTTGCCCTTCTTCAGAGTATTCTAAACTAGCAATTGTTTCAGAGAAGAAATAAAATGTTCCTGTTAACAGTATCAGGGAAGAAAATTCAGAACAGAATCAGTGAGGGATTATCTCCATCCCTTTCTTTAGATGGCCAGGTACTGGCTTTTTAAAATCTCCTCAGAGAATCCTGCCCTATTCTATTGTCCATTACACACTTTTGTAGCTCCTAAGATTTACTATTAGTAAACTTTTCACATCTGTAATTGTTGCAGTAATCATTTAACAATACCGTGAGCACCAACAGCACAGGAAATTATTGCAAGTCCAGAGTTAAACAAATGCTCTCCCCCACTGCCAAAATTGCTTGAAAAACATTTCCAGGATGAACACAAGCCACACAACAGTTACAGATATCCAACTACACAGAGAATTTTTATAATCCGTTCCAAATGGTTTGTTCAAAAAAAAACCAAAGCATTATTACATATTTCATGAGAATTTTAAAGAATTTTTTTCCTATGAGATATAAAAAGGTAAAGAAAGCAATCAAGATATTTGAAAATTAATGACTTTTTCCTATCTCAGTTTTATTAGCCCCATGCATTCCACAGCTCTAACAATTTTAATCAATATCATACCTTGTTGATGCCAAACCCCAGTTTCTGACTTTAACATGGATGTCATGTTTTCCTGGCGGTAACTTGGGCAAAAGGCATGTAATGTCTGTGAAGTTTGAATGAAGAACCTGGCAGGCTTTCCCTCCAACATGCACCATATTTTGTGCAAGTTCATTTCCAAAGTTATAGCCCTTAATTGTTAAATTGATGTTTCCTATTGTTTTAAAATAAAAATACAACTTCTTATATAAAAGTTAACTTTTTTAATCCGGTACAAAACTCGTACTTTAACCAAACCAACATATTCATCTTTCATAGGATTTAGAAACTGTTGACAAGTTCAGAGGCAAAATTCCAAAGAATGAGTTCATGCTTCTATGTACATATAAAATGCATGCTTCACAAGGGAAAAAGTATTTAAATAATTTTTCAAAGATATATATCTTTCTCACCATTTTTCATGTTGAGAGCAAAATTATAAGTTCAGTTATTTATATTTAAAAGCAAAGGAAAGTAAAGAGCACATTATAAGGAGCAAAACTTGAGTGAGAAACCATGCTTTGAAAGACTTTCTGGAAGTGGGTTCCATATATTTCTCAAGCGATTGATTTTTTTTCTATTTGTGCTCAAGAAAAAGTGGGAAAAGTCACTTGTGGACTCAAAATTACAGCCCTGTGGTAGGTGCTATAATAAAGATAAAATTAAGAATGGGTGGAGATTACACAACAATCTACTACTATTTATGAAGTAAGTCTTCACTGTCCTAGACCTTCCTTGACTGATGAATGGACAAAGCAAATGCACGTATGCACGACAGAATCTTCTTCAGCTATGAAGGAAAAGGACATTATGAAATCCTCAAGTAAATTGATGGAACGTGAAATCATCAGGCTGAATGAGTTAACCCAGAACCAGAAAAATGACTGAGTGATCTCACTGAAGAATTTCTTACCCAAAATTGCCCGTTCTTTCGGGCTGAAATCAGTGATAACTGGTGTTTGTAAGCAGTTGTAGCTAAAACTATCCTTTGCTGTGGCTTGAATCCCATTGGTAATAACAGAAATATCAACAGTACCCTCAATTCTCTGAAATAAATGGGGAAAAAAAAGGAAAAATTTTAAGCAATGAGGTATTGAATTGAAATAGAGTCATTTAGCTGGGAGATCATCAGTAAATGTGTCGCAGATGTGATAACTTGACCTTCCTTCCTAGCCTTGTTAGCAACACCTAGCCAGTGAGACAGCCTATCTAAAACAAACATGATGAACAATTCTTGGGGAACTACACCCAAGGCTGTGAACACGCACACACACACACACACACACACACACACACACACACACACACACAGTGACTTAAGAAAGAATCACTGCAAACAACATTCTGAAGTTGTTTTCAGTCATGAAACACAGGTAGTTCTCAGGCATTTAAAGTTGTATTAAACATAGATTCTGCATTTAAAGTCTCAAGACAGAGATCATTTAACTGCATCTATATTATTTATATTATTGGACTTTAAAGGCTACACAGTGCAACTGAGATGCTCTGGACAAAAGGTTCTCTGACTGATAAAGAGTGAGATATCATTTTTAACCCTTGTTCTCTTGCAATAGACTCAAGCAAGTCTACTTCATTCACAAACTAGGTTGCGTATTTAGCTGATCTACTTACCTGCTCTAATCTTAAACACTAAAAAGCACTTTACACTTCCACGATGGCATCTGTGCAGTTCTCAGTTAGGCAGACTTTATTGTCGGGCATAGGATTAATGCACATGTTGTGTTCAACTGAATGAATTCAACAAAATGTTTTTTACATTGTGATAGCCTCTCAATCCTTATTTTATCATTCAGTCCAACACACGCAAGAAATTTCTTCCCTAGACACCTTACCCTATGTCTCTACTTACTTTGCTGTGTTTTGAGATTTGGTGTTAGTGACTGCATCTACATTTATCACCTGTTTGCTCATAATTAGTGAACCATTGACCTGACTGAAATTTAAGGAAAATTTTTGAGGTTGGAGGTGTATTTTTAAACAGGGTTTCTCTGTGTAGCCCTGGAACTCACTTTGTAGACCAGGCTGTCCTCAAACTCATTGAGATCCTCCTGCCTCTGTCTCCTGAGTGCTGAAATTAAAGGCGTGCACAACCACCTCCCAGCTGACGTTAATTCTGATCTCCCATTTCCATTGAATGTTATCTTTACTTTCTATCTATTTCTTTTTTGTTTGTTTGTTTGTTTGTTTGTTTGTTTTTGTGGTCAGTTTTTGAGAAGGTTCCGTGAGGTGTTGAGAAGAAGGTATATTCTTTTCTGTTTGGACGGAATATTCTATAATGTCTGTTAAGTCCATTTGAGACATAACATCTGTTAGTTCCTTTATTTCTCTGTTAACTTTCTGTCTGGCAGACCTGTCCAGTGGTGAGAGTGGAGGGTTGAAGTCTCTCACTATCTTTGTATCTATTTCTATTATTTCAGGTGAGATGCACTGTTTTTGATTATAGTTTTGTGTATACATCTTCATCATGATTTTCAAATGTCTCCTATATGGAGATAATATTTTTTGTTTTGGATTTTAGTTAAAAGATTTCAAAGAAACAGTTTTTACAGATAATAATGAAACTCTGGAATTTGTAAAAAATATGACCCTTGTCTAACCACCTGCCTACATGTTTTCTAGCTCGTAAGGTTAGGTCTGTTTTAGAGGAGGGATGAAGGGAGTCAAGGCCTTACTTTTGATGTTCTGCAGGTTATCCTGTTCAAATCTCCTTCAATCACATTGCAGGTTTCATTTCCAACTAAAACAGTTGAATTTTCACTAAAACCAAATCCAGATACAGTCAGTAGAGTACCACCTTTATAAGAAAAACAAAGAAAATAAAACCAAAAGTCAGATCAACTACCACAATAACTTTCTCACCATCTAACTTATCATTGCCAAATCCTCTGGTCACACCAGATGGATGACTAGCGGGTGGAGAATCAGCCATGCACATAATCACCACCACAAGCCCGGCTAAGCTCTCAATCGCGTGGTGGAGAATCAACCATGCGCATAATCACCACCACAAGCCCGGCTAAGCTCTCAATGGCATGGATTTCCCTTATTGGCTTTGGGATATGTAAGCAGCAACCACTCCATCTTGGAAGAAGTTACCATGTTTCTCTTTGCTTTAGCTCATGTGTGGGGGATGAGGGTCAATTAAGACTGAAATTTTAATATCTTCAAGCAAGGGGAAATCTAAGAGTAAAAACACAATAAAGTAAAAGTAGAAGAAAAAGAACACATACACTCAAGTAAAAATAAAGCAATTAAAGCATACATACACATAGATGTGAAAGTACAGTTTCCAATATTGATCATGTTAAAAATATACAAAGTAAGTGAAACAGCACAAGAACAATGTGTTATTGTCTGTGCCTTCCTTCCTTTGTCCTGTTTGTCCTAGAACTTTATTCCAGGTCACGGAGCTCCGTTGAGACTCTGACTATATGTGGAGCAGCTGGTAAGCAGAATAATAACTAATAAATCTTATCTTGACATAATTAATGAGGTTGTTATAGAAACATGTAATAATTGATGATATTAATTCAATAACCTATGATGTAAGCATAAGACACCCCCGACTTGTGCTTCACAAGGAATAAAAAAATTAGTCAGCCACTTAATCTCTGTGCCATTTGAAAGGACATTCTCCTTTGTCCTGAGAGCCTTGGGGTCCATGCTGTTTTCCTGGCACTAGAAACAAAGTCCTGGAAACGCAGTGGTGGGGATGTATGTGGTCACTTCTGTTGAGAACTGTTAGCTATTACCTGCCAGGCTTCCAGAATCAGGCCAGACATGGGAGATCTGACTCCGATAAACGAAGTGGGATCCCTCATCATCTAGATTCTGGGCTAGTCCAACATCAGCAATGGACACAGCCACGGGGACGTGTCCAGCACTTCCGTTCAGAATCTGGCACTGGATTTCATTTTCTTGTCATAAAAAAAGAAGAAAATGATAAAAATAAATGTGGAGGGTGGAGTTTTTAAGATTAAAAAAAAACCTCAGTAAAATTAATCTGCAAATATTAACAGTGAGCTATGTTTTTAGACTCCAAGAAATATAACCAAGGTAAGCTATTCATATTCTGATAGGGACAGGGAAATCTTAGTGGGGAGGTAGAATCTTTGTAAACTATCAGCTGCTAAAAGTTAGTTACTTCTAGAAAACTGTAAACCAACTATGAAAACCAGTCTCAAACCATTGCCCAAAAAAGGTGCACATAAAGATTTTTATCATTCTAACTTTTAATTAGAACTTATACTAAAAAAAATTTACTACATTTTTGGCTCAACATGTCCAAAACTGAGTAAAATAGCATGTTCTATAATAAAGTGATAAATTAAGTGAAAATATTTGCTTCACTTTATTTACTGCAGTTTAGGTAAACTGTTAAAATATTGGCTATTTGACCTCAAAGACACTTTTCAATACAAATCAACAGAAATGATTTGTTAAGTGGTCTTGTTCATGGGATTTAAATCAGGAAAATATCTAGAATGTGAATAACTTGGGGTGAAATTAAGTAACAGTGTTTCCACCAATGTCAAGAAGTTAAAAATGTAACTGGCATTTAAATTCTGCACAACTGGAGAGAGGTCGTGCTGAACTAGAAGTCAAAGAATATCGTCATGTCCTCCTGCCTCATGACTACTATGGCATTGTCACAGCTAAGTCACAGGATTGTCGATGTAGTTCAGCGGCTGAGCACTTACCTAACTTGCCTGCGGTCCTGGGTTCCATCCCTCATACATACAAAAACCAAACAAACAAACAGCAACAACAACAAGCATGGTCAGGGAGCATGGGACAAGAAAATAGTACTTTGAATATTTTTGTGTCTCAAAGATACAGCCAAGTATGAAAAATCTTATGCAATCAGTTTCTAAGGTATGTATGGATAGATGTATGGTGGGTCACCCTTAATGGGATGAAGACACCGTATAACATAACACCCAAACAAGTAGTGTGTGGTCATAATCAGAGAATACATACATATATATATATATATATATATATATATATATGTGTGTGTGTGTGTGTGTGTATATATATATAATTATAATATATATAATTCTTCAGACCAGGCTGCTAATTTCATGACTCCATAACGTATATATGAAAGGACAATTATATTTGTGCTGGTTCTTTCTTCCAGTTTCTCTTGGAGAAAACAGCAGGACTTTGTGACATTGAGAAGAACCTACCATCCACAGAAAGAAGAGAGCAACTGGTAGACCCAACAGAGACGGTTACAGCTGAAGGAGGAGAAAATCCAGAGCCTGCTATGGTTAGTATCGTGCTTTCTGCATAGGACCCTGAAAGTGATAAGTTTCAGTCACTATATTTTATATAAAAAAATATAATGTGTTATTATAAAATCAGACACTTACAAGAATATGCCTATCTTTTAAAAGATATAAACCATAAACCTGAAATGAAGGAGGGGGGAAAGACACATTTATTTGGTGATGATGTTTTTCATATAATTACTCTGTGTGGATTCATATTTTGGATCTCTGCATTAATATATATCAGAAAATTACTTCACTGACTTATGGAATTAAATGGGAAAAAAAATACTCTAATGGCAAGGAAGTTGATGGGGCAGTAAGCCGTCATGAAATCGTGGAGGAAGGAATGACCTACAAGTGACAGTTTTCATTTGCAAAGGGCACGGGGAGAGGAGATGGACCTTGAAGGCAGAAGATGGGGAAGTGGAGAGAAGGAACTAGAAAGAAGAGGAGAGGAGAGGAGAGACGGTAATGGAAGGTGAATATGATCAAAATACATTAGATACATGTATGGGAATGTCATAATGAAACTGAATATTATGTGCTATCAGAACATTCTAATTATAAATAAAAACAAAGTAGACAGGCGCTGCAAAATGACACCTAGGGTTGACCTCTCACCCCCACCCCACGCACAGATGCGCACACACACATCAAAATTACATCTATATGTCACATACAGAAGGCAGTAAAACAGCACGGAAGAAGACACAGAATGTGTCACTGTGGTTGCCTCTGGGAGCCCAGGGGACTAGGAGGAGGATGCTTAAAGAGAGCTTTAGCTTCTGCTGTATTCTGTAAACTGGTGATCTGAATGTGTATAACAAGATGAAAGCTGCCCCTAACTGTGAAGGACGGACACAGGTCGGTTCTATTGCACTCAGTATATTATATTTTCCATTATTTTTAAGTTGATCAAATATAAAAAGGCAGTTCAAGTTGTTAATTATTTTGAGCCCAAGGTAATTTTTAAGAACTGTATACAAACATGGAAAAAAAATCACTGGTAAAAACAAAGGGCACTAACCAGATAAGGGTTACTATCAGCTACAAAAACCCAAGGTGAGGTTATGATTTCTGAATTTATCACTGTGGTTAAAAACTCACTCCTTACATTCCTTATCAATGATTCTTACTTAAATTTTTAGGAGCTCACATAAATTACATTCTCCCCCCCCCAATAAGAATTCATCCCCTAAGGTTGAGATGAGTTCTTGGCATTAATTGTTCTGTTTTCTTCACATGAGCACTCAGTTCTCTTCTTTCAGAAAACCGCAGCTATCTTGTTTGCCTGCTTCCTAGCTCTGCTGGACATGTTCTCACGATGGATGTTAATACACACACTGGACATGTTCTCACGATGGATGTTAATACACACACTGGACATGTTCTCACGATGGATGTTAATACACACACTGGTGTAGTAGAAGATCAACGTTTCAAAGTCACAGGGAAATTATGGAGACGAATTCTAACTTTGAAAATGAAGAATAGAAAGATTAATGACATACATTGGCTTCGTAGGTGGTATTTTTTTTCCAAGTAAGTAGTGGATGTTCTTTCCATAGTTTCAACTAATACACAGTTTTGACTATGATGAACTGTTTGCTTGCCTTAGTGACAGTGACATGTATTTAAAAATCATTGTCAGAGAACTCATTTTTCTAGTTACCCTACACCTATATTCTGAATTTAAAAAGCAAGATGTTACCTTCAGAAGGTGTTACTGTCAAAACGATAGGCGTAGTCATGGGATCCCATGTAAACCCACAGTCACCTGAACATTTAGCTGGAATTCCATTGACATAAACTTCAACCTTCAAGTCAAGAAACACAGACCCAGAAGTGAACAGGAATAAAAAGACAGTAGAACTCAGTACAATATGCATTGAATTCAGTAACAAAGTATAGTAATAATCCCTGAAAGTATAGTCTTTTATGCACAGGACTTAGAACAAATAGAACATTGTCTGCAAAAATGTGTTTATGCACTCTACTTTGACATCTCATTCATTTGTGTATCCATCCATTCATTATTCATCATCATTATTATTCATTTATTCATCTATTCATTTGCACAGCCAACGCGCCATTGGGCTTCTGATGGAGTTGTAAATAGGAGTATAATAAATATGTGAAATTAACAGTTAGCATCATAGGCTGGAGAGATGGCTCAGGGATTAAGAGCACTGATTGTTCTTCCAGAGGTCCTGAGTTCAATTCCCAGCAACCACATGGTGCCTCACAACCATCTGTAATGAAACCTGGTGCCCTCTTCTGTCCTGCAGGCATACATGCAGACAGAACTCTATATTCAAAATAAGTAAATAAATTTTTTAAAAAAGGAAAAATACCCAGCATCTTTGTTGTCCTTCAAATTATAGCAAATGTAGGATGGAAAGTTTCAATACTTAAATCATGAAAGTACTGTTTAATTAGTTTTGTGAAAAAAAAAGTAGAGGTTGCTTTAAGGAAACTCACCTATACTCTCTATAGTTTAATATTCTCATCACTGAAGTGGCAACATTAATAATTATCTGACATTAGTACATAAATGTTAAATAAAAAGATATAGTTGCAAATTCTGTCAGTGGTAGAGTTAAAAGAATCTTTTATTATTAGGAAGATAATCTCCCCCAGAAGTTGGAGAAAAATAGTGAGTTCGTCAACTGTCAACAGCAATATTCCCATGGGACTAGAGCTGTTCACACTCCTCTTTTGAAAGGTCTTTGGTACACTGGCACAAATTAGTTATGTATTTAAAGTTATAAATATTATGAGAAAAGTTTGAAAAATACCTGTGGTTGCTGATTAGGTGTGCGGAGCATGTCTCCAAGTATATGGTGTCTAAATAATCCACCTTCCTTTATTGTGGTGACTGACACATTAGCTTCTTCTCCAGTAATGTTGGAATCATTAATCTATTTTTACATAAAATGAATTTAGTAGAATAGTAATGAAGAATTTAACCAATTTAAGCATGGGTAAAGGAAGTAAACACTTAGCCGGGCGATGGTGGCGCACGCCTTTAATCCCAGCACTCGGGAGGCAGAGGCAGGTGGATCTCTGTGAGTTCGAGACCAGCCTGGTCTACAGAGC
>NW_004949117.1:1225207-1242886 GCF_000317375.1 Microtus ochrogaster
AACCAAAAAAAAAAAAATAGGAAGTAAACACTTATGGTTGAAAAAATTTAAAAATTTAGTCATTTTGGTTAAAAATCTTTTCTAGAGAAACAATAATCAATCAAAGAAAATGATTAGACTTTTGCATTATAATATATTTCATAATTAAAATATAAATGAGTCTAAATAAAGCAAATTTATTTAATTTTATATCTTAAAATGTTCTCTGCTCTTTGTCATCATAGCTACTTTGGTAAATTATTTTAAATAGTTAAAAAGTTGAGCTATTTTTCCCTTTAGCATTTTTTATCTCTGGCTCTCCTGATCTCTCATTCTTAAATTATATTGTCTTATAGTCATAAAAGCAAAGCCAAATTACATCCACATGTATAATCTGGTCATTTCAAAGTCCTTATTCCAGTATGGCCACCTTCTGATATATCCAGACACCAGCAAGGACAGAGGTGTCTCCATGATGGATTCTGTATGAGCTAGTGATGAAGGACAGCAATGACGAATTAGCCAAGGAGACTCATGGGAAAAGAGATGGACACCAGACACGAGCAGAGCTAGCAAGAGGAGGACAGTCTCAACTAGAGAATTTTAGAATTCTAGTTCCAAGTTTGTGCCTGTAAAATAGCCTCTGTGTCTTGTAGCTCTTATACTCTACACATCCATGTGAATTCCATGGCTACATGCTTTTGTGTGCTTTTGTCTTCTTCTTTCTCTCTCCCATTCAAATACTTCCTGATTAGGGCTCTGTACTTTCTCCACGTTATGTTGTAGCATCGTCCCTGGAGAATATATGTGGGTCCTATGCATAATAGTCATTTACTTTTAGACTTTATACGTCCCCAGCTCTTCTACACTAATCTCCTTCACACATGCCGCCATTCACTTCTCTTCCACTCCTGTATGCAAAATGTTACAGTGTCAAATAGATGACAGCTGTTGCTTTGACTTGAGAGGTCGTCTTTACAAAAAGCAAGTTTGCCGTCTTTCCATACAGAGCCAGTGGAAGAATCACAGGTGATGAAGCCAATTATTCCCATGTCCTCTCTAAATTACAGCTGAATTTATTTGTGAGATTGGCCATGCCTGTATACCATCAAATATGTGGGCTTCTCACAAAAAATTTAAAGTACCAACAGCTATTCTCCATTAAAAAAAAAAAGAACGCCTTCCTAGTCATTCCAATGCACAGTAGTTTCCTTTTCTCCAAATAATTTTAGAAGTTTATTTATGAGCCGGGTCCGGTGGCACACAGTTTTAATCCCAGCACTTGGGAGGATGAGGCAGGTCGATTTCTATCCCTCCACTGCTAGCCGGGTCTATATAGGAAGTACTAGGCCAGTCAAGGACACATAGTGAGACCCTATGTAAAAAGCAAAAAACAAAATCAAAACAAAAAAAAATAAAATTAGTTTATGGTTTGTTTTTGAAAAACCCAGTCTCCAGTTCCTTTAAGGAATCTAAGAAAGAGTGCTAATTAGCAAAGAGGGCAGATAAGGAAACGAAGCAGCAAAGAGCTCAGATATGCAAACAATGTAGCGAAAAGTACTGCCAAAGAAACAAAGTAGTGAAGAGCTCAGATAAGGAAACAATGTAGCAAAAAGTACTGCCAAGGAAATGAAGTAGCAAAGAGCGCAGATAAAGAAACAATGTAGCAAAATGTATCGCTAAAGAAACAAAGTGGCAAAGAGCGCTGATAGGGGAACAAAGTAGCAAAAAGCACTGTTAAGGAAACAATGTAGCAAAAAGCACTGCTAAGGAACTAAAAGCTGTCCTAAAGAAGGGACCTGCAGAAGCGGCTGCTTCCCACGGGGGCTTTTCCACTGGATGGCCCATGAGTACCCAGCACAGGTTCCCTCTCTGGTTACTGAGACTTGTCCTGTTTCTTCCAGGCTCTGCAGGGCGAACTGCAAGTCTGAGGCTGACACAGCAGCAGGGATGCCTGCAGCACAAAGAGCAAAGACTCACAATGGAGCACTCCTCAAAGTACTGTCTGTCTCAAGTTCAGTCACACACCTGCTCCACTCTAGTCAAAGAGAAATCTAGAACTCTTATCCCAAGAGGGCATTAGTGAGAAACAAAATTATATGAGCAATGCATCTCAGCATTGTCTGGGGTTAAAAACTTTCATCTGAAAGTCAGTTTGCTTTATGAATAATCTATAAGTCATGAATGTAAGAGAAACTTCTAGAAAATAAACAGTCGTATGTAATAAGGCAGTGAAGAAATCATTCAGATGCCACTTATTCCAGACAATCTTATTTCATGTTACTGATAATTTGAACTATATAAGTCATGTAGATAGTCTTGCTAAAAATAAGTGTACCAAACATATATTACTTTTGTTTAAATCAGCACTCTCTCTCTCTGTTTGATAGATTGTGATGCAAGATTTAAATAAACATTTCTTTTTCTGGTACTAGTAGTAATATTTTATAAAGTAAAACTAAAATGTGCTAAAACTAAGACTAAACAAGTATGAAGCCATATATAAATGCTATTGATTTCAACGTATGGTGCTTATTTCAGCCAGAGCTTTCAGTGGACACATATAGTAATAGGTACCATTTTGAACAACACAGGTCTACATGATTTAATTATGATTGTATTTAAAAATGCTATTCCAAGCTGGGCGGTGGTGGCGTACGCCTTTAATCCCAGCACTCGGGAGGCAGAGGCAGGCGGATCTCTGTGAGTTCAAGGCCAGCCTGGTCTACAAGAGCTAGTTCCAGGACAGTAACCAAAAGCTACAGAGAAACCCTGTCTCAAAAATCAAAAAAAAAAAAATACTATTCCAATCCCATTTTATAAGTATCTTAATGTTATAACATTTCTGGATATCATAGTAATGATCCCTTTCAATGTATGCAGCATATAAGGATGTAACTTTATATGAGGTCATAGTTTCAATCACCTCCAGGAAGAGGACACTTAAGAGTTTATTTATTTATATTTTCAAGTAAAAAAACTATAACTTATGAAACTGACTTTATATGAGTGCATTCTTTTCTAAACTACCAAAAGAATAATTCTGAGACAAAAATGCTATTAATTACTGCCTTTAATATATACATATGATTATTTATCATTTATTTAGGTATTTGAATGTAAGATAACCATACATAGCAATTATCAGGAATAGTTAACATTCAGTATACTGTGCATACATGTGTATTTGAACAGCTTTGGTATATCTCTGCTAATTCCAAGCATTCAAATGTACCTTTCAGGGTATGTCCGTAAGTGTGGATGTCAAAGCTGCCACTTATCGGTGGAGAAGCTTCACGAATTTTTTGAATGCGAATCTTTGACTCCCCCGGCCAATTATTTCCTCTGTAAACCGACTCATTCTTTGTCTCATTTGTGATTGCCTAATTTCCAAAATAAATATTGATAGAAGGATTAAACCTAACAATGGGTGACACAGTTTCCATTTCATCATGCAGGATCCTGTGACGTGACATAAATGAGCCTCATATCCTTGGGATTCCTTGGGACATTAAGGAGAGTTCCATAAATCAACAGAGGCCATGCCTGTCCAGTTGCAATAATGAGACCAAAGTCAATGCATTCATCTGTGCAGCCGTCAGCTGGAATCACAGTAATACCTCATTAATTCAGAGCATACTCTCCATCACTCAAGGAGCAAATATTTATCGAGCAAGCACTCTGTTTAAGGTACAAAGCACACCACTGTGTGGAGGCAAAGAAGCATGAAAAATAGTCCTCACTACAAAACGACTAAAACACCTTTTGGAGAAATAATTGTAGTTACATAACCAACAGTATAGTAGGACAACTGTTCCAGCCCTCCGAATAATTTTCAAATATTGAACACCAATCGACTGACAGAAGAAATACGTGCTAATCCATCTTCGCAGGTTGTAAATTTCTGGCTTTTTGAAGCTTCCTGTCCTTCTTGTAGAACTGAAACCCATAGAGAAAGAAGTAACTTTTTTTTAAAATTTTTATTTATTTATTATGTATACAATATTATTTCTGTGTGTATGCCTGCAGGCCAGAAGAGGGCACCAGACCTCATTACAGATGGTTGTGAGCCACCATGTGGTTGCTGGGAATTGAACTCAGGGCCTTTGGAAGAGCAGGCAATGCTCTTACCCTCTGAGCCATCTCTCCAGCCTGAAAGAAGTAACTTAAGTGATAGAAAGAAACACCTGTGTGCATAAGTGCACACCAACTTTATCTGTGCTAAAGATTAGAAATAGTATAAACCTCCGCCAACAAAAAGGACACGCAGTGCTCTTTCTACTATAATACACAGCAGCTCAAAAGAGTGAGCTATCACTAAAGGTAGCAAAGTGAATCCTGCAATATTGATAAACAAAATTTGTTTTAAATCATGTGAGCCTTTATGATTCTATTGGAATGAAGTTTAAAAATAGGGAAAGTGAATTGTTGATACTAGAAGGCAAAATAGCAGTCGTGGGGAAAGCTTCCGTGGACTAATGGCTTTCTTTTCTGAAATCTGAAGTGATCTCAATAATCGAAGTTGATTTGCAAAAACTCATTGAGTTCACCAAGGTTCAAGGATACAGGATAAACAGCAACAACAAAAGCCCAATCATATCTCTAAGTACAAATAACGAACAGCTGGAAACCATAATTTAAAATAAAAGACTATTTATCTATTCACTTAAAAAAGTATATATTAGCTGTTAGGTAAATGATAATTGAGCTACAATCCACAGATCCAGAGGGTTAGGAAAAGAGGAGCCTTCTTGGTGGTGGTGGTGGGGCTGGGAGAATATTCGTGGGTCTCCCTGGGAAAGTGAAATAGAATAGGTTTTGCGGGTGGACTAGGGGCCAGTGGGAATAGGGGTGGGAGGGGTCAGGTGGTAGGGGTGTGGAGGGAGAGAACACAGGGAGAAATGCTGGACTTGAGGGACATTTGAAGGGTAGTGTGAAACCTAGTGCAGTGGAAACTTACTGGAATCTATGAGGGAATCCTCGTGAGGACTCCCAGCAATGGAGGATGTGGAGTCTCAACTAGCCACCTTTTGTAGCCAGGAGAGGTGTCCGGTTGCGGGACTGGGTTGCACGCAGTAGAAGTTTTGGCCCAGATGGTCCCTAAACAACCCAGACGAATGCTACGACACGGGCCCTCTCTCTAGAAACTGATAGTGGGGACCCATCGCCGCGGACATGGGCACAGCTCACTGGAGTGGAGCCTTTACCCTTCCATTCTATAGTCTCTGAGATGTGGGAAGGTAACCCCGAAGGCTACCGAAAGAGAAACCTGTTCACCAACACAGTCACAAAACCATCCATCTACGGCTTTTCCTGCCTGCAAGATAACGCTGGGGCAATGCTGACACAGAACTTGTGGGAGTGGCCAAGGAATGTTTGGTCTAACTAGAGGCCTCTGCCACCAGAGGGAGACAATGCCCTACATCACTGTAGGGCCAGGAATCAGAGACTGAATAGATAGAGCCCAGAGACCCAGAGTAGAAGGAACACAACTGAAGCATGTGGCGGAGGGGAATCAACGAAATGACCCCTAATCATATTATTCTGCTATACTCATAGATCAGTCCCTTGTCCAGTCGTCATTAGAGACGCTTCTCCGGCAGCAGTTGTGGGGGCGGGGGAGCACAAACAGAGACCCGCAACCAGACATTATGTAGAGAGAGTCTAAACTGGAGGGTTCCAATCGGTCCCTCCAGTCAGAACTCTTCTGCAGGCAGAAGAGGGGGAGGAGAGATTGTAGGAAGCAGAGAGAATGAAGGATCCCAGGAGAACGTGTACGTCAACTAAGGAGGGCTCAGACGGGCTCACCGAGACTGAAGCAGCAAGCACGGGGCCTGCATGGATCTGGACCAGGTCCTCTGCACATATGTTACAACTGTTAGCTTGATGCTTTTGTGGGACTCCTAACAGCCAGAGTAGGCATTGCTCTGACTCTTTTACCTGCTCTTGGGGCGCTTTCCCTCCTATTGGGTTGCCTTAGCCAGTCTCGAGATGAGGGCATTTTCCTTGTCGTATTGTATCTTGTTTTGCCTTGTTTGGGTGTGGTCACCTGGAGAGCTGCCCCTTTCTGAAGGGAAACGGCAAAGGAGTGGATCTGATGGAGAAGGGAGGTGGGGGGCTCTGGGAGGAGTGGAAGGAAGGAAAACTGTCGTTGGGATGTATTGTGTGAGAAAATAATGTATTTTTCAATAAAAAAGCAAGGCCATTTATGATTGCTTCAAAATTGAAATAATTACATACAAATTTAGCAAAACATATTCCGAGGACTGGTGAGATGGCTCAGCGGGGTGAGAGCAATTTTTAGTCAAACATGGGGATTTGACATTGGATCCCAGCACCTGCCTAAAAAGACAGATATATTCATAAATGCCTGTGATCCCACAGCCATAAAAAGAGACAGGAAAATAGCTGCAGCTTGTTGACCACAAGCACATCTAGGGTTGAGAGAGAAATTGTATCTCAAGAACATAAGGTGGAGATGTGTAGAGCATGCCCCTTACATCCTTTTCAGGCCTCCACTTCTGTGCGTACACATATATCACAACATGTGCATATCGCGTGCACACACACACACACACACACACACACACACACACCACCACCAAATAAGTCCCCTAATCTCCAACTTAACCTTGAATAGACAATAAAAACTGTGTTAAAATGAGCAGCGATTGGTGCAAATGAAGGATCTTGGGAAATGAGAATATTATTGCTTGTGATTGAGGAACACAAAGCCACAATGCCACACATTTTATACTATGGGTAAGCAAAGCATTTACAGGACATTTTTACAAAATGACCATCTTGAAGGCAGCAACACTAAGCACTGGCCCAGAATGACGTGAAGACAATGTTCTGGAGACTATTTAAAGTTCGTCGTTGTCTTCAGTTGTAAAGTTGGTAAGGGGTGAGAGGTTCTCTGCAGGGTCTCTAATCATAAGGGTCGACTAAACTTTAATCTTGAGCTCTTGTATATTTGTTTTTAATTTGTTGTAGAGGGGGATGAAAGATGGCTCAGAGGTTAAGAGCACTGCCTGCTCTTCCATAGGTCCTGAGTTCAATTCCCAGCAACTACACGGTGGCTCACAACCATCTGTAATGAGATCTGGTGCCCTCTTCTGGACTGCAGGAATACATGCAGACAGAATACTGTATACTTAATAAATAAATATTTTAAAAAAATTTGTTGTGGAAACAAAACTATTAAACTGTGGGTGTTCACGGGAAATTAAGTTTTAAAATGTTCATTATATTTTTAGCATGGAATTCCGGTTGAATTTTCTAATTTTAAAGCTGTTTTACTGCTCAAGTTCTTTTGGATTTTGAAAACTGCATCCTCCCTGTTTGTACAGATTTTGATGCAAAAAATGAAATGCTGTTGTTTATAACAGAAATAACTTTAAAACATTGCAGAATCCAACTGTCCTTCAGTGATTTATATTTGAGACGCTCGGAGGTGAAGAACCCTGGCTGGCCTTCAAAGGATACAAGTTTAATCTTCAGCACGCACATAGCAGCTCACAACCATCTGTAACTGCAGGTCCAGTGATCCCATGACCTTTCTGGCCTCTACAGGTACTGCACACGTCTAATGACAGGCACACATGAAAGCAAACTCCCATACATATAAATTAATTTAAAAAATAATCTATACTGAATGAGCCCATGAATTTTTATATCTATAAGGAAGATTCTACTTAACACTTACATACTTTCTTCTTTTTTTACATTTTAATTCTGTGTGTGTGAAAGAGAGAGAGAGAGAGATGTCATGGCGCACTGAGGAGGTGATAGGGTATTTTGTAGGACTTGGTTATTTCTTTCCACCTTGTGGGAGGGATTGAACTTGGGCCATCAAGACTGGCAGCAGGCACCTTTGCCCACCAAGTCATGTCATAGGACTCTAGTTTTGTTTTTTTATGGGTATTTACCCCTGGTTTTTCCTTACAGACACATTTTTTAAAAATCTCAAAGCATTATTGTCTTCAGGCTTAATAAGTCTATACACCAGGTCATTGCTTTGGCATGAATGTTATTCAATTATATACTAGCTATTTTTTAAATTAAGAAAATATACTCTATCAAATCTGAAGGTCGTGAAGTTGAAAGTGGTAACTATAAAGGCTTACCTGCCCAAAGCTCACAGCCATCATGGGGATATTGTGACTGCAGTTATATGAAGTCATGGTAACAGAATACTGAATCGCTGTAGTTGATCCATTTATTTTGGTCTTATTCACCTGAAAATGCTTTAAAAAAATTCCTTTGTTTGCTAGTGCTGGAGGTCTTCTCTTTGGCATTTCTGTAAAAGTCAATGGGAGACAAGATTACAGTGTTAAGGTTTCGCTATGTTATTGACAGAATTCATATGTGCATAAATCTATCAATAGGACTTGGTAAATGATGCCAAGATGTGTAAATAAAATTTTCCCTTGTCGCATTATTATCACACAAGTCTATGAAAACTTTCAGGTCCACCATATCAGAAAGTCGTCACTGTCAAATAGTTGCAATTGAAGAACAGCGTTCCTTCTTCATAGTTGCTTTCTCCAAGATAAGTATGTATGTATAAGCAAAGTTTACTATAGTTTATTTATTAACAAGCCAAATCCAGAATCATGAACTAGCAATTGCTATGATTGGAAGAGGCTGACATTAAGAATTTATTCATTGTTAAAGTAACCACGCAGCCCTATCCATTACAAGTAAAGTTAATTCATAATACTACGGATGTAAAAGAGCAGATCATTAATATTTATGGATTAGTATTTTGTCTTTACCACTGAATATGAGAATGATTTCCATGGTAATATTTTAAAAACTAGATTTTGAAGGTTGAACTGTAAATAAAACGAGTTGACATACCACCCAAAGCTGAGACTGTAGGTGTTTGTCCAATGTACACTGCATCCACATAGACGGACTGGCATTCGGATGATTTTTGTAAGCTAATCCTTTGTAGAGAAAAACTTGTCCCCACATACTTGGTTTGTAAGAAATCTAGAAGATCTATGCAAGTGTAGGTCCACCTGAAATACATTGCATAATGTTGTGTTCACATTAGTAACAAGTATACATAATATAAGTGCTACAACAGGCTAGAGATGGCTCTATTTGGAAAGTGTTCATTGCACAAACAAAAGGGCCTGAGTTCAAATCCCCAACATCCATGCAAAAGCCTGGTGCCACAGGCTTTAGTCACAGCACCTGGGGGGGGCAGAGTCAGAAAGAGCTCTGAATCTGATTGCCTATAGTCCTAGCCCAACTTGTGAGCTCCAGGTTTCCATCGGGTGGAAAGTGACTAAGGAAAATGTCCAGTACTAACCTCTGGTGTTTACATATGTGTACACACTTGCACACATGCCCACAGGCATGTGGATATACACATGCATGAGCAGAAACTAACCTAAAATGCAATAGAATGAAAGACTTCACTGTCAATGAGATATTAATGCTGTGTAGATGCAGAGGTTTTATCTGTAGCCTTGGCTTTACCTATAGAGATGTAAAATAACTTTCCATCATGGTATTTAGGAAGTTAAGAAGCACAGTTTGAATAGAGCACATTAATAAAGACAAAATAGCATGAAATCAACTATTTCTTAACTATATGGGAAACAGAAAAGTAAATTCTGATTCTAATTTTAGTGAAAATGCTTTAAGGTTTGTTTTTTTTAGTAGATAATGTTGCCTGTAGGCTTATTACATATAGCCTTTTTAAGTCAAGACATGTCCCTTCTATCACTTATCTCTTTGGGGGTTTTGTCATGAAGGGATTCTGGATTTTGTCTAAAACTCTTCTGTATCTATTAAAAGAGGCTTATGATTTCTGGTCTTTAATCTATTCATTGTTTGCTGATTTGTGTGTGTTGAGTTGTTCCTGAACCTCTGGAATGAAGCCAACTGGATCATGATAAGAAAAAGAAATGAGACTAGTCTGTGTATTGTAGTATAATTTGTTGTGAACCCATGGTGTGTCTTACTTATTTCCAGAAGAAAAGTCATATTCAAATTGCATATCAGCACTTCTAAAGATCTTGCCACTGTCTTGGTACTTGAACTTCAGACCAATGTGGTTGGCTAAGGATCCTTTGTATGCGAAACAAAACTAATAAAGATATGAAAGCGGTTAATAACAATATTTTACAATTATTTTGTATTATAACAATTCAAGTGACTGCAATGAAAATATATATTTATTGAACATTTTCATATAAAGTATACAAGAATACTTAAAAAACAGTAGACTTCAACCAGTTAGCTGTGAGAGAATAGGGATACTTTCACTTAAGGAAGACAAAACCTAATAATAATGTCTTCATGTATTTGAATGCAATTTCCTTTAAAAATAGAAAACATTTCACTTTCTATAAGAGTGAGTTATATAAAATTCCAATTAAACCTTATATAATTTATTCTAAATTTTCAAGAAAAAGCATAAACTATGATGATTTATTTCCTGCTTACTATTGCTCTCTCCCTCCCTGCCCCTCTTCCTTCTTTTGTCTTCTGAGAATCACCAGGAGAAAGATGATCACAGAATCAGAATCATTATTCCTGTCCCACATGACATGATTTCAAAAGGCAAGTGCTTTTTCTAGTCTTAAAATTCCATGAATTTTATTAGCAGGCGATTCCCCAGATTCGATTAGCATGCAGTTTTCACAAGCTCACCTGATTATGAGGAAATAATAAAATATCTCCATATGGTAATTTGTTTGGCTTAACATCTGCTGAGTCAAAAAGGACAGCTGGGTTTTTCAGGGAGTAGCGGCCACAGTAAGCATCTGTCTCGGCCGTCTTCTGCCCTCTATTAATATGATCCTACAGAAACAACAATATTTCAAAGGAAAACGTGATTTATTATCCTGCTTTTCTCCCAACATCTCCAACTAAGTTATTCGAGATCCTGCTCTAATCCCGTGGTCTCTTCGGTATTTAACTTGAAACAGTCTCTCCCATCTATGAAATTCTTCATACATTCATTCTGACCCCCAATCATATTCATCCATTGTGTTTCTGTGTGGAGGCTTCTCAAGCCCCATCATCTTTTCTTTTACTACCATCTCATTGGAGGTGCCTATTCGTTTTTCATGAATATTTGTTTAGTACCAGGTACTAAGTTTTTGTTTACTTTTATTTTATTTGTCATAATTCAAGTGATGAAGAACACTGTCTTTGTAAGAAGGGGGTAACCCTTTGGGACAAAAGAACTAAGGGTTGTATTAATCTTGGTGAGAGGTTTCTAGCTCACGTAAAAGAAACCTCACTGGAAGTGACAAATGAGTTGCCTTTAAAGATAAATAGGAATTGTCCAAATCAGAGAAAGAATCAACTGACTTAGGAGGGTAAAAATCACCGTGAAACATCAAAGAGAGGAAGATCCTAGAGTTGCTAATAGCTGAAGCCAAGCAGAGCCCAGACATGAATGCTGGGTAGAGACAGAGATACGCCTAGGAAAAAATGGAGGATAATCTAATCCTTACCATCAACAGGACTACACTCAGATACTCATGCTGCCATTGAGTCGAAGAATTTCCTTTTATCTCTAATAAATCTGCTAACGCAAAGTATCATGTAGTACATATTTCAGTTATTCATGGTTATTTCTAGAGTATTGGTCACGTTTAAATACCTAGACCCTCAGTTCGATCTTGGTGCATCTATGCGTGTGGATGATTTGTGTACATGCATGTTCATGCGTGTGGTGCACACGTGCCATGGCACACATTTAACAATCAGAATACACCTTCCACCTCATCTGGGTCTCTTGTTTGCTGTTACATATACAGGCTAGCTGGTTGCAAGCTTCTTGGAATTCTCATGTCTCTACCTCCAATGTCACTCCAATATGAGTGCTGGAGTTGTAGAAACCTGCCACTATGGCTGGCTTTACTTGGGTTCTGGAAATATGAATCAGGTCCCCCATTTATATAAGTGTTTCACTCACTGACCCTCTCCCCGAGCCTGCATGTCATATTCTTGGGATGTCGCTTGGAAAGCACGCATATCTAGCATCCTCAAGTATTCAGAACAAAAATTAGAATGTATATATTTAATATTTTCCTCTGTATACTAAAGAAAATTTATAAATCTCACAAAGAGAGAAATAAGAATTAAGCATTGTTAATAAAGACTAAGTGATTTCAAAGCAAGACAAGAAATTTACTGTATGACTCATTCCAATACCAATTATATGTTCTGAAGCCAAGGAGGAAGAGAACACATGCTTCACTCATTTGAAGAAAACACGTAAGCACAATCTTGAAGTTCTTATCATTACACATTTTGCTTACTGTCTATTTATCAAGTAAATCCATGAGTGTTGGGAGTACTCTTTTCACTAACGACTCAGAGTTAGGGAAGATGCTAGACTGAGCCTTGCAAGCAAGCCTGTAACTAAATGACCTCTGCTGTCTGACGTAGAATACTACTAACAACTAATGCTGGCTCAAGAAGAGAAATTGCAAAATCTCAAACACTAATGGGAAGTTTTATTGAGTCCCTCTCAACGTTCACTAAACACTACATACCAGTTCAAAATCAGTTTCGTAGTCTCTGAAGTATTTTACTAGATACCCTTCTTCCAGATGTGAGATTTCTGGTGGACACTTGGCACTCACCATCTCTTCCACAGCTGCCTGAAACTAAATGGACAATATTACTCTTATCTCTAATCAACTTAAGATATAAGTAACTCTATTATTAGTTTGACTAATTAGCTATCAGAATATTTTCACGAGATAATTCCTATATTAGCCATAATTAGGATACTTTCATCTATAATTTTGTAAGAATTTTCAATATGTTACTATTTTAGTGCCTATTGGTCTTATCAAGAGATTTATTTAAGGATGATTATGCCTCCTTTTTATATAATGCAGGAATTTTGTTAAGAAGTCTTTTAAGGAGAGCAATAAAATTTGAAATAAACAATTACCCAATTAAATATATTCCAAATAAATGATTTCCCTGATACATCAAATTATTTATAAAAATATGCTCAAATGAAATCTATTTTTAAAAGAACAGATTAAATTCTGACTGCAACCCAAAACTTCCAATTTTCTAAAACATTAAGTATTCTGGATTAAATAGGGATTATTATACACTACTGAGTCATAACTTTTACTTCTATGTGTCTAGCAAAACACAGAAAATGATTGTGGCTTAGGAATTAAAGGCTTAAGGCAATACATAGTATTTAATTCCCAAGCAAATAGTAATTGAAACCCACTGTACACTTTCCATGACCGGGTAATTCACAAGCATGCTTTGTTTAAAAACAGCCCCCACTCCAACACTACCCAGCACAACAGGCCATGTTGACACAGGTCAAAGAATCACTTTTTTCTTCTTTTAGCCTTTGTAATAGCTCTTCCCCTGTTGGCTTACAATGGTTGACCAAGACAGTAGCAGAATGTATTACATCTCCTGAAAGTATTATTTACATCATAAGCTTCACATTTAGATGGGTATCTTTTTAATAAAATAACAAAATATTTAAATTTTATCATAGAGTCTTTGCTGTATCCATATCTAAAGGTCTCTTTGACTTGTTCATAATAAACACTTAGATTTGTGGTGAAGGAGAGTACTGGGGCGGGTAAGGGGCATTCATCTCCCACACAAACACGGAGGATGGCTGTGGTGGTTTTAAGATGATTTCTCAGAAAAATGGGTAATCACACTAGATTGACTTTGTGCCCATGTGAGACAAGAATCATTTATAATAAACATTTCCTTAGTTAACCAAATGTTAAGTGATTGTCGCTGATGCCATGAAGCAAAGTCTTTTCTCTTTTGTGTATGAATAGCCAGTGTGAACTGTGAAAGATCGAGAAGAAATACATGGTAGAATGCTTCTAGAGCATACTTCAGCTTCCGATGACTCCGGGGCAAGGGGCTTAGAAGCAATCCCATCCCAGGTTAGTGTGAATGTCTCCAAATCGGGTTTTCCTCTGGTTTGTTCCGTGATATCCAGTGTGACATTATTCCCTTCAAATACTTCATAACCAAGCAGATCAAAATCTCCTGCATGTGGCACCAAACAGAATTTTAAAGAGACAATTACATCACACCCGTACATCTAAAAGTGACATTCAACTGTAACCAAACTCATTGTATTTGGAGCTCCATTAACATAAAAGAAATAGGAATGGGAAAGATGCAGGATATCATAGTATAGTATATTTAGTCACAACAGAAAGAGCAAAATGACATTTGATCCATTTAAATTCAAATTCAGAAGAAACATAAAAAAGCAGGTTACAGGCCGGGCTGTGGTGGCGCACGCCTTTAATCCCAGCATTCAGGAGGCAGGGGCAGGTGGATCTCTGTGAGTTTGAGATCAACCTGGTCTACAAGAGCTAGTTCCAGGACAGGCTCCAAAACCACAGAGAAACCCTGTCTCGAAAAACCAAAAAAAAAAAAAAAAAAAAGCAGGTTACAATCAAATCAGATAATAAAGGTGAAGGGAGCAACTGGGCATTCAAAACATTAATTCATTGTATTTTTGATGTCAGTATTTTAGAGCAAAAATCTGTTTAGTTTTGATGACTATCAATTACAGAACATGAAGTGGATTTCCAATAACAGCTTACACTCATGGGCTTGTTCAAGGTACTACTTTGTAGCAGGTGAGGCCCTGAACTCCACTGCCTCTCTCTGTTGGGTACAGTCTTGCCATATACCCTGTTTGGATTTTGCCATTTATTTGTTAAGGTCTCTGTGGAAGTTTCAGAGTTTCTCTATGTTCTATAATACAAACGAAGCACAAGCTTACCTCTAGTTGACACAAAGGTTATTGTGTAGATAAAGGTCTGATGATCCCTCTTGCTGGTCACTTGCACTGAATCTGGTTTTATAGACCAAAGGTCATTTAAAGCTGACTGCAACATGAAGTCAGAAGCATCAGCAGGTAGCCAGACTTTGGATGAATTAAAAAAGGAAAATAGAAGAATTGAAATCTTCCTAGACTTTTGCAACCCAAACTGGTGTCTTGTACTTAAATTTATTCTTGGGAACATTAAAGTTATCAAGCAGAAAACTGACCTGGATAATAATGTTGACTGTTTAATTGGTTAGTAATGTCTTTGACAGTAGGGAACCATATTTTATTTTAATATTCTATAGTAAGTACTGAATACATTATTTGATATGTCTTAGTCAAGACAGCAAAAATAATTGTTTAGGATTATTAATTTTTAGAATTTATTAATATCGAATATATTATTAACTGATAAATTAGTACTTTGTAGGTTAATTATAATACAAATTCAAAGGTGTATTTATTCTCTATTATGGTAATTTTCATTTCTAGTTTCTGAACTTATACCTGAGAGTCAATGTGTATAAATATGTATATGCTTTAATAAATAAATACAATAGTATACGCCAGAAAGTTGTTCTAATCTTAGTAGAAACTTTTCTTCAAAATATATTTCTTCTCCTTTCTCTAGCATGCTACTGAAGCTATCACTTCTAAATTATCATTGTGCTAGAGCAAATTCCTTATACCTATGTTTATATGCAAAGGCAAATAATTTTCTCGTTAGTAGAGCTTACCAGTCTTTTCCTTGTTGTAGATGAATCTGTATTGGGAACGTGCGCATGAGTTAGTTCCCACACATGGGCTGGTGACTGCAACCTGCTGAACTTCATTTGTAGCATTAGCTGTCTCCCAGTTTTCCAGGGTTATAATCTATTTTCCAAAAAAAAAAAATAAGAAAATTAACATATAGATATAAGTGAATTTACATAATTGTAATTGAGCTATTCCATGTCTCTCCATTGTTATATTTTAATGAAAATGATATTCGAAAACATGTCTAACTGAGCCTTAAGAAACGAAATCCTGGTTGTTATAATATAGGTATGTCAGGAGGAAATTCAACAACTATGTAATTATAATCCCCCAGCACACAACGTAATAACTGAACGGAGCCGGTCCTCATACATTTTACTCTTTTAAGCCTCACAGATGTTATGCAAATATCCCAGTGATGATCCCAATACCACACACTGGTTTTCAATGAAGTAGATATGTCATCACTGCAAACCTGTACTTCCAGGATGACTGTTGACCGAGACTTAATGACTTGTTCTTCATTTACTGCGTCTCCTGTCTGCTGTTCAGTGAAGACATTCTTATATTGGTATAGTCCGACATCAACAAAAGCACTCAATCTATACTCTTGCAGCAAGATTTCAATGTAATATCTGGGAAATAGAGTAAGGAAGATAAATATTTTCCCCAAAACATATGTCATGAGATCTTTTTTAAATGAATAAGACCAGTAACACAAAAGTTATTAAATTATAATAATGTATAAATGTACAATTAATACAAGTTTTTTAGCAGTCTGTTAAACAAAATTAATTCTAGAATATACAAAGATTTTTAAAAAGTTTTCCTGATTCAGGATAGTTAATAAATATTTTACTAGAGAAGACACCAGCCTCAACCTTGTGGAGCTGGCACAAAGGTTCAGACCGTGATAATTTTCTGGGACACAACACTGCAGGAGAAGGAAGTTAATGTAGAAGCTTAGGTTTCAGAGAAAACAGCCATTCTGGTTACATTTATCATACTTCTTTAACTCACAAAATTGTGGAAAGTAAACAGTTACAATTACAGCTACGTGACACTGGACCTGGGGCTTTGAGCAAGCTTGGCGAGTTCGTACAATTAGCTGTACCCTCAGCCTTTGGGAATGATTAACTCTCTAATTAAGCCAATAGACCATTGTGCACACCAGTTAAAACAAATCAAACTGTATTAAAATATAAGGTTACATTTTTAAATTCCATACAAGAACTTAAATACAAGGAAAATACCCTTACGCTTTTCCTTTCTGAAGATGAATCTCATCTGATTTTTGTGTTGAACTTGAAAAATAACTGTTGGCATTGGCTGAATGATATGCAATCTTCACCTTATCCAAGAAAGAGAGAAGAATTTTAACACAAAACTTTTCTACAATGAATTTTAATTTATCACTTCTTTATTTTAAAAAATTTTTATCAATGGGAAAATGTGAAAATCCACCTTTTTCTTCTAAGATCTGTTATCCATAGCAACATTTACTTAAAAATATCCAATCTTCATTTATTTCATCCTTTACTGATACCAATGTCACTACCCAAATCTACCACATCGTTCTAGTCTTTCTAATAACAGAACTGCAATAGAAAATAGCAGAAATACAAACTAGGGATAGAGCTGTTATTATTATTTAATGGACTTTTGTTATGAAAAAACTCTTAAAGATTTGATCTAAATTACTTAATTGTATGTATACTTGAAAGTTACCCAAGCCAGCTAAATACATAGGAGGGCGAGAGGACTTTATGCTTCTTACTAAGAACGACTACATCATCTTTGGATAACAGTGTGGACAAGTTATAGAGCATTAGAATTTATAGACTGTAAATACAACCTAAGCCTACGTAGTCAGTATAAGAAAACATTTTGTCAAATAAATTGAGTACTGAAGTGTGATTTTAAATTTTGATTTATTATTTTCACATTCTTAAACTCTCTTGAGAGACTCGTTCATAACGTTAAAACTTCAAATATGAGCTCCCAAGGTCCCAAGGAGGAGCAGAAGGAGGGAGAAGATGAGCAAGGAAGTCAGGACCACGAGGGGTGCACCCACCCACTGAGACAGTGGGGCTGATCTATTGGGAGCTCACCAA
>NW_004949117.1:1243666-1246025 GCF_000317375.1 Microtus ochrogaster
AAAAAAAAAAAAAAAAAGACAGACTTTCATCTTATAACCAAGAAAATGTAAAAGATTTTTAAATTATTTTTAAATTTCTCTTATTATGGTTATAATTCCTTCATAATAAAGAAAACTTCCTCTGTGTGTGTGTGTGTGGGGGGGTACCTCCCTTGACAAAGGATTTGAGTTAGGAACAAAATTTTTTTTGAGACTGTCAAGTTCCTACTAGAAGCTTATAGTATTGGATCACATATGTGTTAAAATAGCAAGGACCTAATCTCATAAAATCATTTTTCATATAGTTTTTAATATATTTACTAATTTCAATTAAAATATGTGAAACACATTAAAGAATTTATAATAGTGTTTTCATGCTATCCATCAACATATTGCAGGTTCCCTACCTTATCCTCTGGATGTCCAGTCAGGCTGAAATAAATAGCATAGCGGTCATCACCTTTGATATAAAATCTATAAACATCAGAATCTGGAGGTACCAAAAATCCACTGATACGTGCAACAAATGTATCTTGTTCCATGGGCCAAACATAGGAAGCAGAATCTATCCAACTGGCACCCAGGTACCCTGGGGTATGTTCATTGTATTCAAGAATCTCTTCAAGATGTACTGGCCGGCTATTATTCCAAACCTCCATCTTTAGGCCTCTTCCACCTAAATATAATGCAATAAATGAAATTGTTCATCAGGATGAGGTTGCTATATCTTGATGACCTATTAGGTGGTAGTTACTGAGGTCCTGTGTCAGCTGCATTTTCAGAGCATGTGTGCAAACAGTTGCACACACCCTACACTTGCTGATCCTAGAGACAGAGCACTTGCTCTTAGACTAGTCCACTCTTTAATTATTATGACTTGATCTCCCTGAGTTGACATTTCCATCCATACTTCCCATGGAAATATAATGTGGTCGATATGCACTTTAAACATTTTATACCTAGTTACTCTTTAGGTAAGATGGTAACATGTGGCTATACTATGTTGTTCAAATGTAGCAAAGCCCCAAAGCTCCAAAATTCAAAGCATGTTATTATTAAAAATAAACAAACAAACTTGTCTTGATCATTTTCTCTAACAAAAGTTAGTCAATAACTGGCACGCAAAGCATGTAGCAAAAAGACAGATATGGGTGTTTTAATGTTTGTCTCAGTATTTGCTTTTCCGAACAGCGATCCTGTGCTAAGATGTCACCTGCTTCTAGATTAGGTGTATCTACACTTGTGGGATAAACTGTGACATGTCATCTGCTTCTTAGATAGAACCACAGAGGGAAAGTTCTCAGTTAGGTGTGACTATACACGTGAGGCAAACGTGGATTCATCTCTTGTCAATCAGAAAGGAATTGTCAAATGCTTGTTCCTGAAAAATGCAGCACCCTGAGGCCAACGCCTTCCTCAGCCGCCTTTTGTTTGTGTGCATCTGAAAAATAATAGCTAATGCTCTTCACCTGCACTTGCTGAGAAAAAACTTGAGCAGATTAAAGTCAGCCTTTATAGTGTCAGTGGTCATTGATACACAACTGCCTCTGAATCAGCAATCACTAAGATCAACATTATTTTGTAAATTGAGAACTGATATTCAAAGCAATTTGGAGGTTGCAAACGATAATTTGTTACACTACAAACACCAATGGCATGATAAAGAATAGATTTCACTGCTTTCAAAAGATAAGCAGCTGCTGCTACACACAGATTTTCCAAGATGCAGGAGGCAGGAGCAGGGTCCAGACATGGTTATTTCAAAGGGCCAGAATGAGGAAGTCTGGGGAATCTCTGAGTGGTGTTTCTTTCCTCTGCTTTTATGCCCAGATCATTCTAAACCAGTAAGATTTAATCTCCCACAGTTATGCTTTTAGCACAGAAAGCCTTTTTAATCATTTTGGAAAAAGCAATATTTTTAGGATTAAATTTACAAGATTTATCCCTTTTCTTCCTCAAAATCTTCCCCACTCTTCTCCAAATTCATGGCCTCTTTTTTTCTTAATTGTTTTTATTAATTCCTTAATATATTGCATATATCTTAATATATAGGTTTTATATATATTTAATATATATTCCTAATTCCTAATAATTCCTCAATAGAGCCTGCTAAGATTTCACACAGTTACTTGTCAGCATGTTTTCAGGGATGACCACTTAGCCCTGAAAGACTATTTTATATGATCTTCCCTGGTGAAGACAGTTTAGCCCAGTATCAGCGTTCCTTAGCTGCCTGTAGCTCTTTGTGTACGACTGAGACCTCATAGGCTGTTAAGAATTTCACTTTGGCACGGGGTTTTGATCCTACTTAATGTGCTGGCTTTGTGGGAGCCTAGCCAGTTTGGATGTTCACCTTCCTAAATATAGACGGAGGGGGGGA
>NW_004949117.1:1246464-1254201 GCF_000317375.1 Microtus ochrogaster
AAACACTGTCTCGAAAAACAAAACAAAAAAATAAATAAAAGAATTTCACTTTGTGCCACAGTGTGATTTAAAGAATTAAACCATTTTATTTTTTTTCAATAAGGTCACACTTTATTACAGCAAAGTATTAGAATTTAGGTTACAGCTTTGATGCAACTATTTTAATAAAAACATTCTCAGGGTTGCAGAGATAGCTCAGTTGACAGAGTGGCTGCTAAAAAAAATATCTATGAACTCAGACAATGTAAACTGGAAAGATTTTGGAAAATTTATTAAAATTCCTAAAATTTCAACTAATATTCTTACTCCAAGAATATACGTCAGTAATAATTTTTCCTGCAAACACAGATATTGACATTCTAACTTATGACAACTTACCTGGATAGAGGGTTTTGAGGCTTGTAGGTTTGGGAGGAGTCTTGCAATGTATACTATTTTCTGTGACATTCAAAATATCACAGGCTTGACCTATAGAGAAGTAAAATATAAAATACAAACAGGCTTTCGAATGTAAATCACACCAGCCTATCTTGAAAAGCTGTGAAATTTTTATTAGATTTATTAATTTTATCTTATGTACATTTAGCTTGCCCACCACATGCATGCTTTGTGCCTGGGAAGGTCAGAAAAGGGCATTGGATTCCCTGGAACTAGAGTTAGGCATGGTTGTGAACCACAGTGTGGGTGGCGAAAATTGAACTCAAGTCGATCCACTGTGAGAGCATTAAATGCTCTTAACTCCTGAAACATCTGTCCAGTCCTTGAATTTATTTTTTTTTTTAGGTTTTTTTTTTTTAATTGTGTGGCTTGGGCAGTTTGTGGGGCCACTGGCAGTGGGACCAGTATTTATCCCTAGAGCATGAACTGGCTTTTTGGAACCCATTCCCTATGAAGGGATACCTTGCTCAGCCTAGACACTGGGGGAGCGGGGGCTTGGTCCTGCCTCAAGTGATGCTACAGACTTTGATGACTCCCTTGGGAGTCTTCCCAGCCTCGGCCTCCATCTTTAGAGGTCCTTCCCCTGTGCCCACCAAACATTGACCCCCTCTCCAGAAAAGTTCAAAACCACTCCCACAGGCTATTTAAACTGCTCCCCAGAAAATAAACACTTGGTTTCCTCTCCGATGGCCGTGTTGGCAGCTTCCTGTTTTCCTCGGGGCCACCCCGGAGCGCAGGTGTCTAATTAAACCTGGATATCTTTTAATCTGGTCTGATTTGGCTTGATTGGGGTTATTTTGTGTCCATGGAGTGGCTCGGTTAGGAAATATTCCTAACAGATAACAACAATGAAAAGGCAACGTTCCATACAAATTTCTAAAGAACAGGCAGGATTTGATTTTATAAAGTAGTAATACATAAAATACCTCCAATTAGAACTCTCACTGGGAGATCGGTCTGATCAAAGAACCGCCCATGTATCGTCAGAACCGTGCCACCTTGAGTGCTGCCTTTTGAAGGGGAGATTATTGTGACCTCTGAGGAAGGAAGGCACAGTATGTAAAATGTTGTAAATGTCACACACAAATCCAATCTGCTTCCTTTTACCAAGATTTCCACATATCCTAGTCACCATCCCTAACACAGGAGAGCTTGAGAACACCTAAGGTGGATTGCCAGGGAGTGAATTCAGGCTTTGACCCTTGCGGTCCGTCAAAGACGCTGAGAACACAACTTTCATAGAGTCTCTGACAGGTGTGGGTAGTGACTGGTGTTAAAAAGCCCTCAAATGGATGAGAAAGTAGAGAAAACATGAGCTGAGCAGAACCAATTCCCAAAGAAAATGGGCAGAATTAAGGTAGAACCAGCCCTCTTTCTACAGGATTTTGAAGAGCACGCATCTATAGAGCAACACGTTGGTTTTGGCAGGGTGATAAATAACCCTGGTGGGCTTAGGACTGGGTGTGTTGCCAAGGTTGACCTTGAGCTCACTGAAAAGCTTCCGCCACAGCCTCCTGAGCGCCAGAATCACAGGCAGGAGCTGTGTTTGGCTTTGGATTGACATCTGATATTTTCTCAAAAAAAAAAAAAATGCATTTAACTATGGTTATTTTTTTTTTTGTACAGAAAGGGTTTAATATCATTAAAACAGCCCAGTCCATCAAGTCCAAAACATATGGTAAATCATTACTAATTGATTTCATAATTTTTCTTTTATTTACATATAATATGTAACATTTAACATGATCTCATAAATAGGTGTGAATCTTCTAAAGTAACCTCAATCTCAGATTATTATTATATATAATGATTCAATATATTGCTATTGCATGTGAATTTTTCAGTAAATAAATTTGAACACAAGTCAAGATTTCCCACAGTCAATTGATATGAGCAGTCACACTATTCTCCCATTTTTAAATAATTTATTTTTATTTTATACACACTGGTGTTTTGCCTGCAGGTATGTATGTGGGAACCAGCTTCCTTGGAACTGGATTACATAGACAGCTGTGAACTGTCATGTGGGTGCTGAGAATTGAACCTGGGTTCTCTGGAAGAGCAGCCAGTGCTCTTAACCGCTGAGTCATCATCTCCCCAGCCCCAGAACCCGCCACATTTTTAGTGCCCTTTGGAATCTTAGCCTGTCCTTCAGTTACCCCTGATCTGGGAAGGAGGACAGTTCTTCCAGCAAACTGATACTTGCTTTTGATACTCTCCTGGGAGTAGTTTAACCTGGAGTAGTTACTTCAAAATAAGTCAATATAATTAAAGTCTGGTAAGGGATTTTTGGGGGCTCACACTAAGAGCATAAACCTGACAATACTGGCATGTGGTTGAAACTGAGTGTTTTTTTTTTTTTATCTTTAATTCAACAACTAAAGTCAAGCTGGCCTGTTTCAGTGCTCTCCCTGCTAGGGCAACGAGTCTATTTCTCGACCTTACACTATGCATAGCTCCCTGTCACGCCTTCAATCACATGCCCCATTATGGGTACTTTTCGTTTCCTAGCAGGACATACACTAATATACACTTTACTGGTGTGACTACAGCTGGTTGGGGGAACTGAAGGGGTACGACACCTCTTTCACACGGAGCTGGGGGACGTGTCACATACCTGCATATGTCTGAAACATAGAAATTTTATTGAGAGATGAAACAAAGTATGTCATTTTCTCTGGGAAACTCCTGTTGGGAAAAAAAAAAGCAGAAGTTCTTTGTTTTAAAAATCACCTATATTGATGGATTTTGTCACTCAATTTGGTTGCTACAATGACAGAAATTAAGGCATGGCCGGCAGCGGAGCAGGGCAGAACCGCCGAAGGAAACAATCGAATGGGCCACATCCTCATACACTTGCCGGTTCTGCATGTATGTAGATCTCAGAGGACTTACTAAACTGCTAAATATTTAATAAAATTCACTTTAGAAATCTTTCTTTCTTTTCTTTCTTTCTTTCTTTTTTTTTGCAAAAGGATTAAAACAGAACCCAGCAGGAAGATTCCGTTTTGTATCGGTGAGCTGTTCCTCTTGTCCCTTTGCCTAGCATCTCCCCAGGGTCCAAGGACACTGAGCTAAGAGTGCTCAGTTTATTGTGTCAACTGATCTTCACACGTGACAGAGATAAACATCAAAGAATTAATTTAGTCAAGAATACAAAGCCAGTAAGTGGCAGAAGCAGAACCACAGCCCAGGCCCCTTGTATCCAGTGCCCACCTCCTAACTAGACACTACACAGTACCCCTAGCCAGCCCACTATGTATGTGATAATAAAAATGGTGAGAGCAAGGTTTATTCACGAGGTTTAAATCATCCTTCACAAACACAGACTCTAATATTTTTATATATTTTTATAGAAAGTTATAATTCCGTAACCTAGAATACTGGAAAAAAAACAAACAAACAGAATTCTGAAAATCCGCTGAACTAGTCTCTTGGATATGCGAGTCTTGTGGACGAGACCATAGCCAATTCTGCTGTCAATCTCACCCAGGTTTTACAACGTGCACTTTCAACACTAAAGAATCTAGGAAAAAATTTGTTGCTTAAGGAGACCATCTTAATTTGTCTGTTTTCATATCATAAGCTTTCCAGTTGATTCCCCTGATCTGAAACCATGCCAGCATCAATAACACTGTGTCTGGCCAGACGATGCATCTCAAAAATTAATGCTGCTTCTGAAGTTAACAGGAAAATTGCCTCCTGAAATAAAATTTGAATGTAATTTATTGTGGATGACACTGGGGTGATTTCCACTAATTTATTGATAATGACTAGGCATTTCTCAATTAAGACGGTCTCATCTGAACCTTATCAGTTTGGAACAGCTGTTGTTTGAACTTGGGGAAACGGAGCATCAAAGGTTGGGCATTCCCGAGAAATGCAGAATGTGTGCCAATGTGGTCTTTGTTTCATTTTATATGCAGGGGTGCTCTTAAAACTTGTATTGTAACATATGAATTTTATAAGTTTTAAAATGATTTAACACTTTTAAAATATACCCTGCAATTTTAAACTGTGGATTTCTATGTGGTAAATTTCATGTTTTAAAAGTTATTTTTAATTCCTAAGACTATTTTATAGAGAAACATACTTTTCCTAAATTATATGTCATTAATGTAAAACTATCAGCCATGGGCTTTCTTTCTTTCTTTTGTTGTTTTGAGACAGGGCCGTGTTTTGTAGCCCTGGTTGCCTGGTATTCATTTTGTAGCCTGTGGTGTCCTTGAACTTAGGATAAATCTCTTGTCTCAACATCTTGAGCACTGAGTTTGCAGATGCACACCTCTGTGCCCCGTTAGTCATTAGCTTTAAAAAGACTGAAAATGAAATTAGAAATCAAGACCAAAGAATTAACAGGGAAATGGAGCATCCTTGCTAATATTATGTGTGAATTTGCAAGCTTTACAAATTATTTTTTGAAACAGGGTTTCACTTTTTAACCCAGACGAGACTGAAATTCATTACATAGCCCAGATGGGTCTCAAACTTATCACAATCCTCCTGTCTCGGTTTCTTGAGTGTTTTCCTGTTCAGCCTTTGCCGGATTTTTAGATGGAGTCTGAGTCTGTTGTGGCAGCAGATTGATTTATGTAAGCTGCACAGTAATATTCAGCCTTGATCACTCAAACCATTTACTGTAGGGTAATTACTTCTCTGAGAGATGGATGATGGATTTGGCAATTAACACTTTTTATATAGACTCAGAAGCAAATTCATTTTATTTCATCTTAGAAAGAATGAAACCGAGAGCCTAAAAGAACTCTGTGTTGTCCTAGGAAGAATTTAAAACTCAGTAGTGGTTGGTCCTGACACTGTTTTATAAACCCTTTGGTAAAATTCTACTGCCTAATTTACAAGTTCTTTGCACATGGGTCTGTTCTTACAGAAAACAGCTTTTAAGTCACACTGGACTCGAAGTTATTTGCCTTGAATAGTTTTCAAAGGTGTTTTCTAATACACTTATGCACCTTCTACCCTGATTTGTCCTTGAATTATGCTAAGCTTCATGTTTCTCTTCCAATCCACATTGATCTACAATAAAGCATCCAGCTTGGGCATGATTTTGTTATAAAATATTTGTTTCTATGTGTTTAGAGCTAACTGATCTCTAAATACAATGATAATTGACCTTGACCAAATTGTAATTGCAGTGCCATGCAGGGAGGAACAAACTCTGAATCCCTCCTTCAGCCTGGGACACTCAGGAGAATGATACCATCTACTTTTATTGAACTGCTGTCAATCATTTCACACTTTTAATCACTGAGCCCTTTAATCACAAAAAGAAATCAATAGGCCTATCTATTATTGATACACAACTTTATTAGTAAAGAGTATTACTCATTTGGAAGTCTGTCAACTAGCTCATCCTGTCAATGACACTTTGACATTTGGGGCAGGACAACTCATTTAAGTCATTAGCACACACAGTTTTACCGACAGTCAGTAAATGCTGCCCCTACACATCTTCAAATGCTCCCAAGAGTGCAGTAGTCCTGTTCAGAAAGACTTCTATGTCAGAAATTTAGATAACGATGAGATATGGTACTGAAGGCTGAACCCGCCATCAGTCATGGCAGAGCGCTGAGACCATGTGCCTAGGGCATGGATTTAGACAGCATGCACTAGCTGGTTCTGCTCACAAGATATTTCTGATGAACTATTTAATATTCATCTCATTTTTTTCCCAGTGGGAAACAGGATGGATAATAGCTTGTTTTGTAGGTTCTCCGGAAGACGAATCTAGATAGCACAGGAACCATGTCTAACACCACGCCTGCACTGTATAACATGAGCAACAAGGAGAGATGCACAGACTTACTTTTCTATAAATACATGAAAGTATTTTACTGAAATATGTGAATAGGAAATTTGGAAATAAATTCTGGATAGACATAGCTGTGTGTTATTAGTAGTTATACTAAGACACAGTCTTGAAAACTGTTATCACCTTTGCAACGCTCTGAGCACAGATATATCAAAAAAAATTTTAAGGTAACACTAATCATGAGGTTTTATTTATTCTCACATTAATTCAAAACAAATTTTATTTTTGTTCTGAAAAGAATTACAATTAAAACATATGAGGAATAAGACATAAAATAGCACTTTTTCCATATCATGTTTACAAGAGAGTCCCAGTAATAGAAAGAGCTTTTTGTGAGTTGAAAGTTATAAGTGAACAGGAGTTACAGACTCTTTGAATGTAACTTTTTTTGTGAGGAAAATGATTAATCCTTTAATCTCTGCATCAATAGAGCAAATTAAATATATACTTTATTTACCCATTTGAGTAAATTATGAAAATTATTATTTACAAAATGGCCTACCTTCCGTAATCACTATCTAAGATGAAGCTGACATTGTGATGACCTGAAATTAATTAAAATACATAATCAATTAAATTCTCAATCAGAAAAGAACAATAATTCTACATTAAAAAGCTGATTAAAGTTTAGAGAAATTTATATAAAAAATACTTGACCTATAAAGTCCTAATGAGGTGAAAGTGAGCTATTTTTAAAGTATGTACAATATAAAAACATAGAAGTGGGTATTTTGAGGTTATAACTGGAAAATCTGACAAAATATGATTACACATGATGAGTGATAAAAGATGCACACGTGTACTGCCCTGAGGTCCTTTCATTCATTCAAAAGCTTTTGAATCATGAAGAGCTTTGGGCAGCAGGAGCAGACACAGCGAAACAGAACCCATGTCCTTCTAGCATGGCATATCATCTCGGTCAAGAGCAACGGCACCAAGAGCTATCTGTTGGGATAAGGTTATCAAAGAAAAGGAAAGCGAGGTTTGAGGATGGAAAACAGAGCTCCAAGAAAGAGTTCCTGGCCAACAATTTTATCTGAAATGTTCAGGCTAGAATGTTTACGCAGGATCTGAGACAGAAAGGAGGAAGCTTGCTCACAAGTTAAAAACCATGCAATGGGAGCTGGAGGGAGTCAGTAGAGGGCTGAATATGGCAAAGTACATTATAGACATGTATGAAATGTCTCAGTGAAGCGCTTTTGTGTAACTAATATGTGCCAATAAAACCTTAAAGAACGAAAAGATCTGTATATTTGGAGTATACACTCTGAGAGGAAAAAAAAATAGGTTCTAAATTAAAGACTCAATACAGCAGCAGAATTAGTCATGTATCCTCTGAGGGAAGAAAGGAGTAAAAGAAGATAGAGCCGGGCGGTGGTGGCGCACGCCTGTAATCCCAGCACTCGGGAGGCAGAGGCAGGCGGATCTCTGTGAGTTCGAGACCAGCCTGGTCTACAAAGCTAGTTCCA
>NW_004949117.1:1254301-1305369 GCF_000317375.1 Microtus ochrogaster
AAGAAGAAGACAGAAATCACGTCATATGTAAACTTTAGAAAAAAACCCAAGTGATAGATTTGAGGGGAAAATAAATAAACCAGGGAAGAGCCAGGCTTGGCAAGAGGAAGGCTAACGCTTACCAATGTAAGTCCCTGTTGTCTTACATGTCACAGACCCTGTATCTCCACTGGGATGATCGAGTTTTAGACCATACCTAGCAAAGTAAGTATGTTCACATTAAGGCTCTTATTGACTATTTAGATACTGTTATTTCCTAAAAACATCTCTTTATATCACAGTGCGTATATTGCTGCTATTGCTGCAACTAAAATTTCAGCAAAATGAATCATTTCTCAGACTTTATTGGAGATATTTCAATCAAATGCATTTGTCACTGAAATAGCTTATGATTAATTGTGGTATTTTTGTTGAGGCTGCTTTTAAGGCATTTCAAATGCTATATCAAGTGCAACAATGATGTCATAAAGTTATCTCTTAGTAGAAATAAGAACCTAAATAGTATGTTACATTAGCGACATATATTTGTGTATAAGGAAAAGGCCAGTTATAAATGAATACTAATTTATTACATAAAAGGTAATTATTACAACCCATATAGCTATGCATTATTGCTAATAATTACTACTTAAAAGTATTATATTTATATGGATTTTTATTTTAAAAATTACTTTAATTACTTACAAATCATCAGAATGTGGCAGAAGGAGTTCACAGGGCATTCCTCCAATATAAGTTCTGTACAAATATTTTGCATTAGAAAAAAAATCAAGTCAAATTTAATAAATTTAAAATTCTACTCTTTTTACTAAAATCAATGGCTACCTTATTTTTTCCTCGGTTGCTTATTTTTCATCACTCACTCCTTAAACATCTATTCATCATCCCTATGTGTCAGTTCTTTCTCTTGGCACGAAGACAAATCTGTGAATGTGAGATTTCTCTATGCTTTTGTGACAGACAATTTTCTGGGAAAAATCACTAAATATAGTAATCATAACACTTTTGGTATAATTTAAGTGTAAAACAAAATAGGGACTTCTCCAATGAAAGTTTAATCAAGTCAAATAAGATGTATTTTTGTAAGTTTAAGATGTAGAAATCGAACATCAGAATACCCGATGTCATCACCAAATGATTTTGGAGGCTCACAGTTGACAAGGGTCCTACTATATCAGAATTGATGGTTTGTAGCATCAGAACATGTCACCCAGCTTGTGTGAACTGAATCCCAAGCTGCTCAGAGATGTGAACTATAAGTGTTGATGACTTCTATTAGAAGGAAACACTGATATTTTAAAATGGACTTTTGTACACAGTCCTTTTTTTCATTTTCTTAAATCAAAATATAATTACATAAATTTCCCCATTCTCTTTTCTCCCTCAGGCCCCTTCTATGTCCTATTCCCACTGCATCCTTCCGAGTTTATGACAACTTTGTTATTGTCTCTCTCTCACACACACATGAATATGTATGTTTTATTTAAACTTTACATTAGGCTTCTTAAAATAAAAAAAATATTATTCCCATTGGAGAGCTCTGTCAACTCAAATTCTCCTTTTAACCTTCTGTTTTATTCCAACTAAATAACAAACATCAGCTAACATAGGCTCTGATTAGACAGATTTACCCATTGTGATCATGCTATAATTTAATACTTATCATCCTCCTATTTTCTTCCAATTACTGATGAAGACACTGAGACAGAGATGTGAAGTAGCTTGTCCACATCTAGCTAGTAAGGGATACAGTAAGGATTCAAATCACGTGTTCTGTGTTCTCACATGTGCTAACTCCCCTGGATAGAAAAAGTATATGTCGGCCGGGCGATGGTGGCGCACGCCTTTAATCCCAGCACTCGGGAGGCTGAGGCAGGCGGATCTCTGTGAGCTCGAGACCAGCTTGGTCTACAGAGCGAGTTCCAGGACAGGCTCCAAAGCCACAGAGAAACCCTGTCTCGAAAAACCAAAAAAAAAAAAAAAAAAAAAAAAAAAAAAAAAGTATATGTCTAAAATAGCAGGGCTGGAGAGATAGCTCAGAGGTTAAGAGCGTTGCCTGCTCTTCCAAAGGTCCTGAGTTCAATTCCCAGCAACCACGTGGTGGCTCACAACCATCTGTAATGGGGCCTGGTGCCCTCTGATGGCCTGCAGACATACAATACACACAGACAGAATATTGTATACATAATAAATGAATAAATAAAAAGAGCACTCTGCTTGACTAGATACAGATACAGATTAGAATTTTGCTTATTGAAACTTCTAGGTCAACAACTTGTGAACAGGGGCAAGTTCCTCAACTCATTTGAGTGTCTTTTATGATTTGTACCTAGACCAGATTGGGAAATTTGGCAGAAAGGACAAGGCCTGACAGGTAGAAGATCTTCTGATTTTGTCCCTACAGCAGAGACTCTTTGCAACTCAGGTAGAATCAGTCAGTGTCTTGGGAGCCCCAGTGTCATCATCAGCAAGGTGCCCATGAGGTCACTAAGTGTGTAAGAATTCTCATCGTCTTAGTAGGTGAAAGGTCCTCTACTTCTGCCTGTCACCTCTCAAGGTTTCCAGATGACAAGAGTCAGGTCCCTTCTGAAGGATTTTATGATTTCAGAAAACAGTTTTCATTGATTTCCTGGTAGGGCACAGAAATAAATTCTGATGGTAGGGAGAGGAATCTCTTCTCAATCTTGGTTTCATTTATTATTGCGTATGTGTGTGTAACATGCATACATGAGGCCTCTCACAGGCTGGAGCTTGCGTGCTTGCATGTGGAGGTCAGAGTTCCATGGACTCTGAGGATTAAACTCAGAGAGATGAGCTTGTTTGCAAACACTTTGACCTGCTGAAGTCACCATTTTGGTGACTCAGAATCTCACTTTGAAGCTTATAGTTTCCATTCTTAGACTCATTATAGGAAAAGGCAAGTGAGGAAATTCTAACAGTAGTAATATAAGGCATCCATAATGCTCAATTATGCTGAAGCAGACACTCTTTACTTACACTAAATTGTGCACATAAAACATTTCTCTCGTAATTATTTTCCTCTGTATACATATTCATTATAAATGATTGCAAAACATTATATACTACCCTGATTTAATTGTGAGTTCTGGCTCACAATATGCTGGATAAATCATTTTGATTTCATTTAGTATAAATTTTTACATTGCTTGTTTGGAAAAGTGTATAGTGTGTGTGTGTGTGAGTGTGTGTGTGTGTGTGTGTGTGTGTGTATGATCTATAACCTTTTTAGTACTTAACAAATCTTTTAACTGCTGTATAAATTGTAAATTGAGTTCATCCATTTATCTCTCTGGTACAAGTATTCAGTAGGCAGGAAGCAGCCTAAAAACAACCTGATGGCGTCCACTTCCTTAGGAAAGAAACGGACACCTTTCAGGCTTTTAAGAAAGGGCTGAGATAACCCCACTTATGCCACAGGAAAACTCTCCCGCGACAGCAAAGATCTCCAGTCCAAAAGGGGGTGGCAGTTTTTGGACTAACCAGTGCTATCTCATCTGGCCAAGAGTTGGTAAACAAAGCAACCAGGACTAAAGCTCTCGCTGCTCATGAGCTGTTGACTATGCCTACTTCCTATACTCTTCCCCTGTTTCAAAGTGTGGTAGAAAAATGTAGATTGTGTTAGAAGCCTTAGATTCTATTACTGATCTTGACTGAGCTATCCATTTCCAGGACTTAGGTATGTTCACATATGTAAAATGTAGCTGCATAAGGAATACGATTCTCTATTAATGAAGTTCCGAGGCTATCCTGTAATTATTACCGACTTTGCTTTCAGAGAGAAAGAAGTCATATCAGACCAGAAAAGAAGGAGCCAACTGTAGTCTGGTTCTCTTCCTCTAGGACTGAAATTATGACTACTTCCATCTAGTTGTAGTTGGCTTTTATACCACCAAGACTCCAGTACATTTAGGATATCCTGTCTCCTCTGTAAGTTATAGGACTATTGCAATATTTCCACAGTAAAAGATTACCTCAAAATCCTGACATTTCTTCCATTTGAGCTCAGTGCAATATTACTTCCATAGACGTCCGTGAAGAGCCGGCCTTGAATAGTTATTAACGTTCCTAAAAGCAACACAAAACAAAACAAATCCTCAAATTGATTCTGGTTGAGAGTACCTGTCTGTACATTTCATTCCAAAACATTATAGATTTTCCCAATAAAACAGAACCGAGACATCTATATTGATTTCTCAACACTATTTTCAGCATTGCTTTGAAATAGCTAAAAATACAATAAAACATGAGAACATCGCTAAGGAGTCCTAGATTAATGCGCTGTAAAATGAACAACAGGATGAATTCTTTAGTAAATATTAGTTGAGTCAATATTTAGCTTGCTTGAAAAGAAAAAAGTCTCACATTACTCCAAATGTTAAAAATGTAACTTAGATAAAACAATATAAAAATGAAATTAAAAAATCCTGAAAACTAGGTAGAAATTTTATGTCCTATTATATAATCAGGATGTAATGTCTTCCCCAGGAAGGAAAAAAAGACATTAAAATTTATAGACTTAATGAAGAAAATTACTTCACAGAAAAACTATTAATGAAAATTTAAAGCAAATTATAAATTCAAAGTATGTTTCCTACCCATATGACAAATACAAACATCTAATATCATTGAAACAAAGAAAGCATGACTACCATTAAATTTAAGTAAGACCCTGGCATGGTAGTCACATCTGGGCCTGCACCACAAGAGAACTGTTGTGAATTCAGGTCCAGCCTGGTCTACAAAGTGAGTTTCAGGCTAACCAAGGGTACATAGCAAGGTCTTGTCTCAATTTTTCGAAAACCAAATAAATGAACAAAATTTAAAAGAAGACAACGAAAAAAAAATCTTAAATAAATGTGGTGGTAGACATCAAAGACAGGGGAAGATTTAAATTCAGGGCTTTTTTTAGCAGTTTTTTTTTTTAATCAAACTTTTTGAAACTGTCACTATGTATCAGCTAAGTCCTGCCTTTATCTCTAGAGTTATAGGTATATGCAACCTGTACCTGCCACAAAATTCTTGACAACAATTAGGACTTCCATTAGTCCAGGCTGAAGAAAAGCACATTCTCACATATTTCTACAAGATTATAAACTGATAAGATCACATTATCAAAAGAACACTAGATACTAGCTCAATCTCTGACAAAGAAAACACATTATTAGTGATTAAGATTCAACCTTTGAACATAATTTTAAGTTAGCCATTATTATTATAATCAGAAAAATAATATTTATAAATTAACTATACTTCTGTATGCTAAAAATAAATCAATTGCCACAAGTCCCAACACGGTTCAATTGCCATAGAACAGACCTGGAGTCCCAGCTAAAGGTGTGATGCTTCTTATTGTTGGGGTTCTAAAACCTTTTGCCTGTAAAATATTAATAACCATGTCAGCTAGCATTCTTACCTCTATTTTGATCCTAATTTCACAATTCTGTTTTCTGTATCAGTTTTATTTCAACATTACCCATAATCTGACTGTCAAAATAGCTTTTCATATAGAAAATGAAGTTTGGGACATTTTCTGCTTTTTTTCAAGATCTTTATCCTCTAAAAATTGACTGGAATTTCCTAATATTTGTAGTCTGGAATTTAAAAAGTCAGTCATGTCTTTGTAAACAGTATAAGCGAAACCACAACAATAACCGTCCAGTAAAGTCTTTCAGGAGTGGACAAAATACATTTTTAAGATTTACTTCTAAAGAAAAATAAGAAGCAAAGTATATTTCAAAACATCAAAATGAAACATAGAAAGAGCTCAGCAAGGCTAAGTCACCATGCAACACCGGTGTAATTCTTAAGAATGACAGGGAGGTCATCAGTATGACATAAACTCCAGTCCCTGGGACAACAGCCCCCAAAGGCGCCTGTGTTCCAGTCTGTGAGTCCATCGGGATATACACAGATGGCTAAGTGGACTGAAGATTGCTAAGTAGCTGGCCTTGAAGTGACGTTGGAAGCAAAGTGAAAGAGACGTAAGGAACCATTAGACCATCTTTGCTGGTTTCGAGACAGTGGGAGAAGACCAGGAGCTAAGGGATGTGGACAGCATACAGGAGCAAGAAAAGTCAAGGAAACATGTTCTCCCTCTAGTCTCCGGAAAGAATACCCCTCATAGGCACCTTGCCAACTTAGCCCCACACCGGACTTGTGATCTACAGGAACAAATGCTTAACGTTTCAGACATGCTTGAGTACATGCATGAAGGGGAGAGAGTCAATAGTCCAAATTGATATATTAAGCTCAACCCACCTGTTAGTCATGTGATTACATGTAAGTAATAGAATCCTTCTGTGCATCAACTTTAGAGACAATAATATGAGCATCCGAAAGTGACATTGTTATATCAACAAAAAGTTTATAATCACTAAACACTTATAACACAGCCAGACATACAGTAAATGATGCATTATTTTGAATAATTACATTGAATTATATTGATTAATATATTATTAACCAAATAAACATGTCCATTTCTTTTTGCAAAGCAAAATCAAAGATGGCTAATAAAAAAGACAAATACTAGTGTGCAAAAAAGTTAATATTGATTATATAAATAGCAGAGCTAAAGGACAGATTGGTCATCCTAAGTAGCATTGAGACATCTCGGTACTCAATAATAAACAACTTGAAACCTAAGTGGAATTTTAAAGAATGTATAAGACAATAATTGAAGAAACATATTTTCCTAAATGTCATTATTTATAAAAACCTGAACTGGCGGGGCGAATATGTTCCTTTAGGCTCATTACATTTGGCAATTATATAGAAGGAAGACACGTTAACATTACTATTTAAAACAGGGAGGGGGGTAACTCCCTTAAAAGAAGAAAGGAGAAAATCAAACCAAGGGCAGAATTTAGAAGGAGGGGAATAAATGATCAGCAGGAAAATGAGTTGAGGATGTGAGCATTTAATTCATTGATAAATGTAGTGTTAAGGAGGAAGAAACAAAGCAGCAGTAAATGAGGTTAAGTTATTATGGAAGTCAATTAAAATAGAAAATTACATTTCGCTACTTGTTAATATATCTGTTAATGTGGAAATGGATAACAATCTATAAAAACTAAAAAAGGTTCGATTTTGTGAGAAAGACACAAGCTCAATTATCAGCGATGAAACGATCCCACATACACTGAAGCTGCAGGCTCGGCTGCTGGCCAGTCCTCGGCAGGTGTTGTTTTCTGCAATGGGCACCCCATTCACACTGACTCTGACGGTGTAGGTATCTTCTGGCATTGCTCTGGGAAAGACGTGAAGAACACACGAGACACACAGTGACTTCTCCCAGCATATAGTAATAATGAGAACTACTGTTTTAGTTGTCTTCATGGTTAATCAAGCTTCAGATCCTCAGTGATCTACTACTAAGTTCCACTTTTATATTGTAAAAAGCATTCTTTCTAAATCACCCTATATTGCAAATTACAATACCATATAACAAATGTTTATTGTGGGTACGCATATGGGTTTGTGTTAAAAAGTAAAATAAATGGTATCACATCCAGCAATAATAATCATGTTAAGTGTGCCATCTTGGTAGACTCAGTGACTCCATGCTACGCATTTCAAAAGCTGTTACCAAGGTCTCTCTTAAAAGTTTCTACAGCCCCCACACAGTCAACAAGCCTAATGCAGACAACATCCTTCTGAACATGTGTTTGAGTCCGTACTAGAAGTCGCATTTTAAAATGATTTAATGCTCCACTAAATTATTAATAATGCTGATCAATTTGAGGTGCTAGCAAAGAACTTGAAATGTCACCATACAAAATTATCACCTTTAATTGTAGTAAATATATGAATATTTGAATAAGGTCAGTTAACCTGAACAGGAATGCATGATTTGAATATTTTGAGACACATCATTACTAACTATGAATAGCAGCCATTCACGTCTTAGAAGAGTCCAGAAATGATAAAATATGATAGTGCCAACAACAGCAGAATGAGCGCAGGGTATATATTTATAATGTCATCATGTATAAAGAGCATTACAATTGACCATAATAAGGGTATAAACTAATATCAGCATCATGAAATCAAATACAATGACTGTTAACTGTTAACTATTACTTGTAATAGGCAGAGTGACCAAACTGCTAAAATACCAATATACATAACTGATTTCTGACATGATGAAAATAATGCTATTAAAGGCATGTTTAAACAGACCTAGTATAGCATGTAATTTGAGTTGAATGGCTTGAATCTTTTTCCACATCACAAGTAATTGACCGGAAAGACGAAACTAATTGCACATGGTTTCCCAATTCAGTATTGTCGGCTCCATAGTTGAACTGATTTGCTTGAGAAAAGCCTGCAAGAGTAATGAAACCATTATTAATGGCATTCTATTTCTTGAGCTCTAACAGTCATAACCTAATATTGAACCATTCGTAATGTAATAATGAACAGTGCTGAAGGAAGAAGTTAAATTCATTTCATACTTATCCCCATATTAATACTCTGGGAGCATAAGTATTAGTCTTGAATTAACTTATTCATGAACATTTTTGTTCGATACACATAAGGTGGAGAGAGAGGTCACACTTTCATTTATATACTCTACAACCCTATAGAATGAAGCTTCCTGTGGGCATGCACTATATAAGTTTCAGGGCTCTACTTGATTTCATCAGAAAAGCCATTTGAGGCAACAAAGATGTGGGACCTTTGAGGAAGAGACAGGCACAGAGTGAGCCAAAGTGTATAGACGCCTATTTGCTGAAGTTGTGATTAGAAAGAAAAGGGAGAACAAGAGAGTGTAAAGCCAGCCCCTTCCAAAGCACAGAGTAGACACTATTCCTTATTCTACACAAAACCACTATGCTGTTTTCCTTTTCTTTTCTTTTCTTTTCTTTTTTTCTAATGAAGGGTATCCTACATCCCAGACAGGCCTTGAGCTCCTGATTCTCATTATAGATGCCTCTCAGCCTTACCCAGTTTCCCAGTGATCAGGGTGACAACAACCTTCAGCTCTAGGTGGTCAGAAATCTTAAATGCCTTCTTTTTTAATGAATTACAGTGCTACAGTTACCCTGTCACAGTTATCCCTAGATATGGGAGCCAAGAGATATGCGCCCCCAAATACCATAAATTCCAGATACACTCCTTCCCGTTACGATGAAGCAAAACATCATTACCTCTCTGTGATAAGCAGAATGAATTATCTCAGTCATGAACTCAGAATGCTTGATGACATCAAGCTAATGAGTGGTACTGGCTCTTTCCACACAGTTTAGGTCAAAACCTACGTTGTAATCCCTAAGAGAAGCATTTCCTACCTAGGAACTTGGACAGCAAGTTCAAGTCCAGCATAACCTAAGATTTCTCTGTTCCTGACAGAAATGGCATTCAGTGATTGCTTTGGTGAAAAACAATGCCTCTTTCCCCCCATGTACAGCCTCCATCACAGGGCTGTTTTCCACAGACCTATTGCACAAGTCTTGAGCTAGCCAAGGAGAGAAGCTGGTGTCTTGAGTCACGGAATCAGCCTGCATGTTCCACTCCCCTGTGAGGACGCCCCCTTATGAGAGTTAGTGTGAGACATAGATTTGCCTACTTTGCTCTCAGTGCTCATTTCTAAGAATTCCTTGTTCTGATCTTTCATTGCTTTTCCTTTTAGACCCTGTATCAGCTACTCCCTTGGAGCCATGCACAGATATCCCTTAATGCTGAGCCACTCCCTTCTGCATGTGAAGTCACTGGCTGTATGATCTTCACAGCTCAAACTACCAGGGAAGTTGGCAGGGGAGACAAACATTGGCAGTGGCTTTGTGGTATCTGGACTGAAATCAGAAGTGATTGGTGTTATGTGACAGAGATGCAGGAGGCATATCGTGAAGATGGTCGTGGGAACTTTTCAGAGGGTGGAAGGCCTATGAATATCTGAAAGAAATGCCTCTCAGGCAGAGGGAAGAGAATGTATCCAGGCAGGGGTCAGATCATGTTTGTAGAACCAAGTAATGGAAGCTATGGTTGGGGAAGTCTAAGTATGAAAATGAAGAGGATGGAAAGCAGGGCAAGTGTTTAGATCATTTCGAGGATCAGTGGCCTTTCTAGATTCACTGCTATTCTGACCATGAACTTCTCATCAAATGATAGAAAATGTTTGGATTAGCAACTTGTCTAAAAGCAATAAGCACAGAAGACAGAGCTTGCTAACATTTACTATAAAAGGAGCCAGAGAACTTGGACTAGAGCTGGATATGGCAGGCAGACAGAGTAAGGAGCCTAGTGATGTTTCTTTAACATTATTTTCAGGTAGACAAAATGAGAATGTATCGTCAGGCTGATGGAGATAATGAAACTGATCCCAGAAATCGGCTAGTGCAAAATAGCAGAAACTTAGTTTAATCTTATTTATTTAGTTTAATCTTACACGGTAATGAGAAAGTATAGATAGGAGTAATTAAAGATAGACTAAGTAGTTTATGATGTACAAACTCTTTTAAGATGTTAAATAATATTAACAAAAATAAACCTAAGAGGCAGTTACTGTCATTCTAGTATAAAGGTAAATCATGTACACTTATGGAATTATCTAAGGTACAATTGTTTTATAAATTTAATTTCCTACCATTTTGTCTACATTGCTTAAAATCCAAAATTGTTAAATTTTGAATTTAAAATTGTTAAATTTTGAATAAGTATACTTAAGAATATTTTCCTAAAAATATCAAAGCACTTTGAAATACTAGTATGACGAAATTTTTGACTCATAGTGAGTTTGAAATTACCAAAATTTTAATGCATATTTATAAGCTGTTTCCATCTCATAACATAATTACCTTCAGAGCAGTAACTTAATACCAATGAACACCCTGGTAGGCCAATAAACTTTAATTCCTGTGTATAGTACTACTTATCATATAAATGACACTGTGACATAAATATCCTGTTTACTATTAATTAATTTTAGGAAATCGTAGGTAAGTCTAGGAAGTTATGGTGTGACTCACTGTCAAATTCCTGGACATTTTCATTGTTCTACAAAGGCCCACTAGGTCGCACATATGCCATGCTGCCTGGTTGAACACAGGACTAGAGCAAGACTTCATTGTGACAGATGCCCCTCCCACCCCACACTCCTGCCTCCGGCTCAGATAATGCCACCTGCCCTGCGAGAGGGTGTTTTTCAATGGATGAGTCCAGGCTTCAGTCTGTGAGGTCCTGGGCTGGAGTCCCAGTGTCGGCACTTCCTGCCTGGTTGACTTTAAACAAACCTCTAAGCTTTCTTGTTCTCCTCATCAGAAAACCCCCCATCATCTCTGCTGTTGGATGGTCAGATTGCTAAGCAGTGCTGTATAGTACTTAACTTGATAGTGGCTCAATACCATCTGACCTAGGGGTGCTTTAATTGCCTGCTGTCCTCATGGAAACTCTAACATTTAGGTCCAGCATTCATATCTCTTGTAAAAATAACACAGGATCTGACCAGCACTGTTGTCACCAATTCTAGCTTCCACCATCCTCTATTGTTCAATTCTTCTCCCCATCTTTTCTTTCATGGGCAATAAAAGTAAGAAAACTCAGCAAAGGATAGAGACCTTATTCCTCAGAATGGAAACCCGAATCAGAAAATGTATCCGGCATAGATTCACCAAAAAAAAAAAAATAATAATAATAATACATTTATAAATCTTCCATATGAAAGATACTACCATATAATTTGAAGTTTTAAGACTATCAAGGCAGTAAGTAATAAAATAGAGTCATGAAAAAAATCCTTAAAAAGCCCAAGACAAGCACTTGAGAACCCAATCTTTTTCTTTGCCAACTTCTGCTTATCTTTGGGGTTCACATTGAGTTCACGGCACGCAGGAGGGCTGCTGGAAACTAAAGAATGGAATATTTTACTTGTGATATGCCTCAGGATGTGACACATGTGTTTGTTTTTATATTGGGTACATGCTGCATTGGTGATATTCTCACACAGGTCTGCACTCTGGCTTCTGCAGACAAGTACAACATTCAATAATAAAACTATCCAATGACAATATCGGTTTTACCTTGGGAGTACCTATAATATCAAGCATGAATGTGTGAAGTTTTCCAAGGAAAACCAATGAGAAAATATGAAGAAATTAACAAGTTATTTAAACATTTTAATTATACATTTTTTGACTTGAAAAAAGAGATTAATGGGACTGGAGAGATTGTTCAGAAGCTAAGAGCATTAACTGTTCTTCTGAAGGACCTGGGTTTGAGTCCTAGAACACACATGGCAGCTCACAACCACCTGTCACTCAATTCCATAGGGTCTCACACCCTCTCTGACTTCCATAGAAACAGGGCATGCATGTGGTGCACAGACATGCTTGTCAACCAGGTGAAATAAAAAGAAAAACATAAATAAAAAGAAATGCTGAAAAAGTAGAGAATATGTCTGATATTAAATTAACTCAGGGAGTAAAAAGGAGTACAAACAGATTATTTGGTAGAATTAATTCTAAGTATAATTCTAAATAAACCATTGGATAAAAAGCTGACGCCTCTGGAAGTTTTCCACAGTGCAGATTACAGGAAGGGTTGGATGTACCCTGGAAACAGAGAGGATGAGGCTTCGGATGGAAAATCCTGACATGTTGATGTGCTTTTCTTTTCTTTTCTTTTTTGAAGAAAAGCTGGAGACAGGCATTGCCAGGTACACAGGCTGGGTCCGCTGATAGCAGCAATCCAGCAGTTACACCCATGCTGTTATCGTGGAAAAACGGCAGTGCTGTTCAAACTGGCCGTTGTCATGAAGTGCAGGCTGTTTTGGTTTCTCTAGCTTACAAAGCTGGCATGAGAGTGAGATGTCCTTAAATGTTGTAAAACCAAGGGGAGGAAAGATTCAGAGGAATAGGTGGGAGGAAAAAACCAAGCCTGTAAGTACAGAAGAACAGAAGTAAAACAATGAGTAGAGCTTAGAGAATGTAACAGACACCTGGGTTCTGTTCCACAGCCCTGTGAAGCTGGGAAATGATACCTGGTTGACTGATGAGAAAGCAGCAATCACAGAATTAACTTGCTGCAATGTAAAGTCCAATTAAAAGACAGTTGGACTGGACCAAAATGTGTGTCTTTTCCAAAATACTGTAAAGTGTCTATGATTGAGCGCTTCAACACAATGTGTCTGCCAGCTACTGTCATAGAGAAACAGAAAAAGTAACCAAGGTTTCCCTCATCTAACCAACTTCTTAACACAGAGACTTGATAGCAAAGCCAACCAAACAATATAAAGTATGCCCCGAAAGCAACACAATCAACACAGCATTAGTTAGCCACAGAGAGTTACTGAAAAGAAAACAAACAAACAAACAAAAAAAACCCTTTTTTAAATTTTACATACCAATCCCAGTTCTCCCTCCCTCCCCAACTCATACTCCCCCCCCACCTTCTCCCCACCCCACCCCCATCCACTCCTCAGAGACATGAGGCCTTCCCTGGGGAGTCAACAAAGTCTGCCACATCACTTTGAGGCAGGATCAGGCTTTCCCCTGGATCTAGGCTGAGCAAGGTATCCCTCCACAGGCAATGGGCTCCAAAAAGCCAGTTTGTATACTAGGGATAAATCCTGATCCCACTTTCCACGGACCTACAAACTGCCCAAGCCACACAACTGTAGGGTCCGGGGCTATCCTTGTTCCTGAGGTTCATCTTGAGGACAGTTTCTGGTCAGCTAACTAAAGCATTCAGTTTGTTCCTGTGCTCCTTCTGCCCAGCCTGGTGATTAGCTGTAGGGCATTGTTGACTCCATCTTTGGTATGGTAATTTCCCACCTGCCTGGGTAGAAATCCTTGTGCTACAGCTAGGTCTATAGGGATTTCCCGAAGGTTGAATAAACCGCTTTCAGCTGATCTCCTTTCGAATGACCCAGGTCTCTGTGTGTGTTCTTTCAATCTCCAGGCCCCTCCCTGCCCTGCCTACAGTACAGTGGCCCGCGAACTGTACCGAGGCTGTAACACAAAATCGGGTGTTACACACAACTGTCACACAGAGGGCCTAGTTTGGTCCTATGCAGGTTCCCCGCTGTCAGTCTGGAGTCACAGAGAGAATTATTAAAGCAGAGAAAGGGAAAAGATGTAAAGATGAGGATGCTGGTGTCTCCAGTTCAAATGGGACCTGACTCATCTATAAACTGTGCCAAAAGTCTTTAGATACCAGGGATCACAAGGAAAAGAAAAAGTATATCTTAACACCTTATACTTCATTACTGAGAAGTCTAACTCTGATTGCCTCAAGGGTCACCAGAGGGCAAAGATGACAGCTGAGGGACCGTGTCTTTGACAACATTTGAAAACAGTCCCCACCAGACATGCTCTGACTCTGGGTAGCTAAGCTAGCCGTGGCTCCTGTGCCAGGAGTTCGGGTTTGGAGACAAAAGGCAATGCTGGGGTGTTTGCTTTGCTTCATTTTAACTCGAACTTTCTTCTTGTGGCATTTAAATTTATGATGAAACCTAACAGCTGCCAACATGACAGCATTTTACAATATGAATTAGATAAGATTAAGATGTCTTAAAATCTTTAACAAATACGGTTTCCCATTCCTAACTGCACACAAAAAGGGGGGGGCAGTTAAATAAATGTATTGCTCACCCTTCAGGAATATAATCTGCTTTAATCATATCATTGAGGTACTGAATTTTATAGAAGTGTTAAATGTAATAAAATACATTTTAATGTATATGATAATAAGTATTTCGGTATGTCAATTCTGACTCCAAAGGTTTATTGGTTAAAGATCAAATAGAAGATTTTGCTAATGTTTCTTTTTTTTTTTTTAAAGTGCTTCTTTCATGTCCTTCAAACATTCCTAAGTGTCTGAGTAGCGGTGCCACTGTTATTACAAAGGCCTGGTGGCTGATGGACCATCTATTTATTTCATGCTAGGAGGAAGTGCACTTTAAATCTATCTCCCTTCTATCCTTTCCTTCTGAGACCAGGCAAGGCACAGGCGTCATACATAACTCATGTCTTGATGCAGCATGTGATAGGGCTTGGGTGGCAGCGGGAGGGAGCCCACGGTTGGCGTCCTGCTACCTATCTTCCATCTTCCACCAACATTCCATTTCTATCCCAACATCCGGCCTCTCCACCCGCGGCCTGTTACATTCAAACTCTGACAGAGGAAAATCACCAGACCTTGAGGAGCAAGGGAAAGAACTGGAGCTCACTTTGACCATTAAATCCAGATCTTTTAATGTCAAATAAGTCACTGTAATTAGAGTCCAGGTGACCAAGCTGACAATAATGTGGTGTTGCTGTTTGTTGTTTGTTTGTTTGTTTTGCTATCAAGGAGGAAGATTTTAACCACGTCGGTCAAGTACAGAAACTATACTAGTGGTATGTGCTTTGTGTTAAGGGTTACTTTACACATAAAACTCTGAGAGGGGATGAGTACCCACCTAGAATGTATGAAGTCCTGAGTTATGTGGAATATTAAAGTGGAACCCCAGTACCACACAATTTAAAAATGAAGATACCCCAGTCTTTGATGTTTGCATGAAGGATAACACGGGGCAACCATACCTTCTCCCTTGATCGTCAGTCTAGTTGCTCCATTTATGCTGCCGTATTTAGGTATAACTTCTGTCACTTTGGGGATTGTCTCAGAGCCATCTGAAAGACGCACGAAGATGGTAGTTGTGAATCAATCATGAGCTCATTTCAAACACCGCATTTCCCACTCGTATTGTAAGATGGGAATGAAGGTGACTAATGCCCAAACCGGGATTCAAATACTTAAGTAACACTCACTGGCCTTGGGTGAAGAACTTTTGGGGTTGACAAAGAGGAAGAATTACATAACCATTCTCAACATTCACACATACCGTATTATAACACACTTGTAAACCTGTAATTACATGTCATGTTCCACTAGCTACAGATCCAGAACCACACACAGCAGCTTACAAACACAGGCAGCACCTGCCCGGAGAACCAGACTGCTGTCAAGCACGGAAGTGCAGTGATAAGGAGGTGCAAAGACAAACGCTGCCTTACAAAGAGAAAGTGTGCCCTGTCAGTTTAGGAATGACAGACTGTTCCTACAGCCTAACAGTGTCCTAAGGAAGCTGAGTGCTTAGTGGAAAGACCACTAATCCTCTCACCAAACTAGGCTAGCTTCCTGCGGATTGGGAAGAGAGCATTAGAACCTGCTCCCCCAAAGTCTAGGTTAGTACAAAATGACGAACAACTCAGGGCTCTGGGTGCCTTGGAAAAAACATTTTACTCACACTTCTGGGATCACACTAGTTTCTAGACAGGGATCCCTCTGCTGTATCTCAAAGGGCAAATGTGAGCTAGTGAGCCTGGATCTACCATCAAGAAATAGGAGGAAGGTTCTAATAGAAGGAGTTGCGGGACCAGCAGAGCAAGCCAGACGTTTCTCTGGAGAACTGCTCAAACTTTTTTTTTTTTTTTTTTAGCATGAATTAGAAATACTGTGAGTGGTGGCCAGAAGTGTTTTATTTTTTGCTTAGAGTGGCATTTTAAACTAGAAGCAAAAACAATTTATCAGAGTAAATAGAAAATCTTAAGACACGAAAACAGAAATTATTGCTTTGAAATGGATGCTCGGAAATGAAACGTTAAGGAAATTATGATTGTCTAGTTCATTAGGGTCTAAAAACATGGAGCATGGACTTGATTTACGGCAGCCGTAGCTCGTCAGTATAACAGGAGGCCAAAGGAGGCTCCAGCGCCGAGACCCAAGGTCTGTGAGCTTCAGGTTAGCATAGATCTTGAGTTTGCCACGTATTGCGGTGTGTTCCTACTTTCTGTGCCTGCCGCAGAGAGCCGAGAGAGGATCTGCACGGAGCGGAGGGATCCTATCTCCAGACCTTGCGGCCTTCTCTCTCTCAAATTCCTCCTCTCCTTACCTCAGAGCTCAAGTCCAATTTCTTATCACTTTCTCCCCAGCCCTCTCCTGGGGATTGCTTTGAGGATTCTGGGCAGCTTACCCTGAATTTGACTGACACCCATCACAAGGACCTATTCCTGGCTTCCTGGGACTAGACTTCCCTTTCATAGGGAAAGAGATCCAAGAAGATGGAGTCAGGGGGATGATTCAGGTGGGGCCTACCAACTGTGGCTCACCCATCACCTAGCAGCTTTTCTAGCCTCTTTTTAACTGTGTCAATTTGAAGGGAGGTGAGGGACTTCCTCAGTTCAGACCCCAGCACTGATAACATTTGGAAGAGTTTTTTGTTTGGTGTTTGTTTTGTTTTGTTTTTTGGGGTTTTTTTTTGTTGTTGTTGTTTTTGTTTTTTTAGCTAGCCCTACCGGTGTGGTGTCTTTCTCTGGACCCCACCTCTGTCTCAGCCTCTCTCAGTGCTGTCTCTGTACCAGGTCAGAAGGCTCCTGTTAGGCCTTCCTCCAGGACTCCAGGTTCCCAGGAGTGCCTCTGCCCAGGGCAGACGGCAGGTGGTCCCGCCTCTGTGACCCGTGGAGCTGGATGTCTGGATTGGCTGCCTACCTTCTCGACTGCTTACCTTTGCTGGCGTCTGCTGCACACCGAAACAGCCCCAAGAGAAACCAGGTCCCCGAGAGCCACAGGTGTCCCATGGCCAAGCCGGTGCTGCGAAGTCTGCACCAGCCGCTGGCTCGCAGCAGCCTCCTGCGGTGAAACTTGGCTCCAGACGCTGCTCAGGCGCACGGGACTCGCCCCAGAAGCCAAGAAGAACTTGGCCAACACAGGACCGCCCCGCCCCGCCCCCAGCTTGCCCGCTGTGCCTTTATGATCACACACACACACACACACACACACACACACACACACACACACACACACACACACACACACCCCACTTTCCCATTATTTACCCCACCTTAAATTCTGGAGTTATATATTTTTAGTTACATCTTTATTTGCCTGTCTGCCTTCTTATTAATCGTCCAAGATATGTTAATTATAAGACCAGCTAATACACAAACCCCACTCTCTTTCACACAGGATAGCTGTACTGATAGCTCAAAGTTTCCCAAAGCCCGTGTCTACAGCAGAGCAGACAGAACTCACAATTGAAAACGTCCTTGTTAGTACTGGCCCCACTGTCCTAGGAGACTGCGGAGAGTGACTTTAAGCAGTTTGCTCAGGGATATGAGCCTATTGGAGGGAGGGCTTAGCGCTGTTGCCAGAGTCGACACAGCCTGCTTTTTCTACCCAGAGCCTCCAGAGGCAGATCTCTGCAGAGGGGCTGAAGGGATAGCAGGCGCTGCTGCCCTGGGCTTCAGGGTGCCAGGTAGCAGAAGAATGAGCCATCAGTGCCCACCTCTGGACTTTGTGAATCTCACAACTACAAAACACTCCTCGGGGCAACTATAGAATCTACACTGTCCTTAATACTCTAACCTTGACTGTCCACCTCCTCCCTGTACTCCACACATCCTGCTTGTCAAGGTACCTGCACCTGACAGGATGCTTAAGGGAGCTGACTACGGACCGAGAACTAACTAAAAGACAGGGTGGACGGGTTTGTTTGAAAAAGGAGAATAACCGAATAATGTGTTATTCCATGTTGGGGAATGTTCACGTGTTAGAACTGCATGCTGCAGCATTTAGGATTGCAGCATCATCATGCCTAGAACTAATCTCATGTGTTTGACCAAAGAAAATATGTAAAAAGAAACGCGAATGGCGATTAAATAAAATCTAGAATTTTTCAATAATTTCAGAATTTAGGGATCCATATGCTTTCCCGTTCTGAAAATTGTAATTTTCAAAATTCTCCTAAGTAGAGCATTTCAAATTCTCTGTTATTATTTTCACTTTTCACTCTTTTGGGAAGAAATACTTTTCTTTCAGTACATGCCCCCGCTTGTGCACCCTCAAAACCTGTTCTTACCCACCTTAGTGCTTCATCAACATCCCTTTTATCTCCTGATGAGTGCCCTCTCCTCTTGCCCACTTTTCCTAGAAATAGGCACAATTTTCATTATGTAAAGACTAAAAATAATGTGTGTGTGGGGGGGGGTGGTGGTGCATGTAATTGTGTGTGTGTGTGTGTGTGTGTGTGTGTGTGTGTTCCTGACAGTGTCTTACTATACATCTTGGGCTAGCCTCAAACTCTGGATCCCCCTCTCTCCGCATTTCTAAGGGATGCAATTACAGGCCTGTGCCACCAGGCACACCCAGCTAGACCTTTATCTTTAAAAAGAAATTATGGTAGAATGCCAAACTTGTGTTTTTACAGTTCTCGAAATAGCTTTCAACATGAATAAACTCTCTGTCCAAGGCCACTGCTCATAGTATTCATGTACACCAAGAGGCAGTTTGTGTTCCAAGTTCTGTCCCAAGTGCTTGAAGGATGGGGGACAGGTAGAATTTAGAGGGACGCTCGACAAATAAAGCAGCCATGTATTTAATTTTGCAAGAAATATATAGGTATAATTTGAATTCAAGATAATAGCAACCCTTCTTTTCTCCTCCTCTGCGTATTTATATCTGACGAAATGCACTGTTTAAGATATAACCTATACTAAAATTTTTCATATCATATCTGAAATTCAAATTTAACGCGTGTTTGTCTTATTATTTACCAATGGCAACTCCAAAATTAATAAGATAAATTCCTTGTTGTTTAGCATCTGAGGCACTCTTGGTATCAAGCTGAGCCTTCAGCAATAACATTCATTATTCAGGTCATTCCATAGCTCTAGGAGATCTCTGCAAACTGACCTTCAGATTACTGCGGTAGCTACTGTGAGCAGTTAGTAGACACACCAGGGGTCCTCCGCGCACATACATTCTGACCTAGGAAATCCCATTCTCTGAACAGACTTCCCTTCCTGGCCATCCCTCTCTCTGGTATTCTTTCTGAATGTCTGCATTGCTGTGGCTTAGCTCACGCCACAGGGCACTCTTTTATAGACGCAGGGAGTAAGCAGGAAACCAACAGCAAGCAAAGTGAAACTTAGTATGAGATTTTTTTTTATTCATGGAATTGTTTGATTCCTTTAGATGATTCGGTTTTAAAGTTAACCTGAATAAAACTTTGAGAGGTTTACCTAAACTATAATTTTTTACAGATACTTTCGTGCTATGCTTTGTGGAATTAAATCCGGAAACCCTTTCATGCTGTGCAAATACTTTACCTCTGAGGTCCATCCCCAGCCTTTCAGACGCTTTTGAGTTTACAAAATAAAATAGATTTGAGGATGAAGCTAAGCGATGCTAGAAGAATATTAAAATGCTCTCGGTATTAAAATTATGAAAATGATGCTGGAAGAAATTATAAAAAGATTGGAAAAACAGTTGAAAGCATTGGTCCTTGTATCCAGAAGCTATGACTTCTAATAAGGGGTCACTGGGGGAGACACGCTCTCCTGCAGAAATGATGTTTATGGTTAACAACAGAAAGGAAAACTGTGCTGCATTCCGGGTATCAGCAGAGTGATACGAGATTTATTTTTACTAAATGTATTTGTCCTTAGCGTTTAATGGTTTTAAGATTTCTTTTCTTTCTCCCCCAGCTCCTGCAGTGAAGGAGAGGTAGGCCATGTGGAGAAAGAATCCAGGGTTCAGCTTGTGGTAGCTAAGTGCTTTGCCATTCAGCTATGTACTCAGCACTGATTTCTGTTTGCTTGCTTGATTTTAAATCTGAGAAAGCCTTGCTAAGTTGCCTGGACTGACCTAGAACTCACTTTGTAGTCCAGATAGGCCTTCAAAATGTGCGATGCTCTTGCCTTAGCCTCCTGAAGAGCTAGGATTACTGGCCTCCATCACCAAGGCCAGCTTTTACAGTTCTTCTAAAACTTTTTAGACAATATAGTCTAAAAAGTTGCATATAGTATCCACTACTTAATATACAATATTGATTACTTCAACTGTATTTTATTTTTTAACATCTTAAAATTTACATGTATTTGTTTGCATGAATGTTCATGTGTGGGCACGGGTACTTGTGCCGCAACGAGTATTTGGCATACGGAAGGCAACTTTCAGTGGTCAGCTCCTCCTTTCTCCCTTGTGAGATCCAGGGGTCAAACTCAGAGCCTTAGACTTGGTGATAAGTGCCTGTACTCTCTGAGACATCTTTCTGGACCTATTGTGTCCTTATTTTACATTTCTACTTAACGAAGACTAATTACCTGATCCATTACAGTTGTCTTTTCTACTGGGCCTCTCTTTCATCAACACTAGCCTTTTTAACAGCTCAAGTGTGTATGTGTACATGTAATTATGTGTGTATGCGCGGAAATATGTTTGCATGTATATTGCCATATACGTGCATGATGCATATGTGATATCAGTATTACTGATTCATTTTATATATAATAATATGTATCCCAACTAAAAAATCCTATTAAAAACAAATATTTCCACCTTGACAAATTGGTCACTCAAATACATCCTCTAGATCATTTGGCTAATTGGCTTTAAGAAAGTTAATTTTTTTTTAAAGGTAATTAGCCTCCTTTCTTCTCATGCTTGACTTCTTGAAGATCCAAGCACTATACTTGGCATATATAAATTTTTAATAAGCTTCTGTGCAATGAATGAGCATCTTTAACTGATTTTCCCTTTTTAAATGGTACTTATTTCTATGATAAATAAACTCCATGAGGTAAAATCACACAAGGGAGAGTCTTAATCCTGAATTTTCAAAATAATTTGAGTGGGTAATGTGGCAATAAATAAATGTAACCTAATGAAAATTCATGTAACTAAAGGGTCTCCTAGGGTCCAAAAATGTGTCTATGTGGCTTATGACTAAAACTGTATACATCCTCAAACTCTTTTGTAATGTAGAGCCATCATAGGGCAGGAGCATGAGAAGGCACAAAAGCAAACCCTAACCATGATGCCATGTATTTCCTTTTTAAGATTAAACAAAACAAAACAACAGAAATTCCAGCTCTAACAAATCCTTGCCTGCAGGGCTGGGCCGTGGGCACCTGAGTGTTGCGGTTTCCTGTGTAGTTTAGATCTGTCCTGAGTCCTTCACAGTCTGAGGCAGAGGCTCCTTGTTCTCACTATGCATGCTGTGTGCGCACTGCACATCGTGCTGCTGTCCTTCTTAACTGTGTGCTGAGACACAGGGACATTAAAACCCGATCTCGTGACTCTAAAACAAGCAGAAAGTGAAAGGGGTTGGTAAAAGATTGTATGGAAGCAGAGGGAATGGAGCACCCACCTGTGAGTGTTTGACTTAATCTTGAAAACCAGCTGAGTGCTGAGGCCCGACTTTACAACCAGACTTACCTGTGAGGATGAGCAGAATGAACTACCTACAAAACAGTAGTTCGCTTTTAGCAAATATTTAACATTAGGGACAATAAGAATATAGATATGCCTTTAAATTTTCCATACTTACAGAGAGGCTGTATTCTTGCAATAGACAATACGTGAGGAAAATGTGCAGAATATCTAACAATTGTATTCAACACCTGGAAAGAGTTGAAGTCTTATACAGTGTGTTAAAGTCACACATAACTGGAATTAAGTAAAATTCCTAACTCTCTAAGAAGATACATAGCCTAATCATTGTCAAATACATTTGACTATTAAGCCAATTGTTAATGTTAAAGTCATTTATTCTTGCTAAAAATTACAAAGAAATAGAGATGTTGTAGTTTATTAATTTATAGAAGGGTAAACTTTCTTTTTTTTTTTTTTTTTGGTTTTTCGAGGCAGGGTTTCTCTTGGGGTTTTTTTGGAGCCTGTCCTGGAACTAGCTCTTGTAGACCAGGCTGGTCTCGAACTCACAGAGATCCACCTGCCTCTGCCTCCTGAGTGCTGGGATTAAAGGCGTGCGCCAGCACCGCCTAGCGGCAAACTTTCTTCAGTTTACTGATTTATCCCCTTCAAATACTTTTTGCATTTTGTATACTGTAAGGAGGGGCATTTGATTGTGATTATTATTCCACAAACAAAGTATGTTATCTTCATTTGTTTGCTTGTTCCTTCTGTGGTGGTGTATATTAAACTCAAGCCCCACCCAGCCAGCCACTTTTTTTTTAAATACCTCCCAGCCACCGTGACCCACAGTAGACTGGGCCCTTTCACATCAATGAGCAGTCAGGAAACGGTCCCACAGACATGCCCACAAGCTAATCTGTTGGAAGCAATTCCTCAGTTGAGGTATCTTCTTCCCACTTGACTTTAGTTTTTGTCAGGTTGGCAAAAACAATGCAGCACATTTAATCAAGATTTGATCTACTTTGAATATAAAATGTCTCCCACGGGCCCATGTCCTCAATGCTTTGTTTCTATTTTGGGAGGTGGTGGTGAATTCTGAATGGGGAGCTTTGCTGGAGGAAACAGGTCCCTGTCCCCTTTCTGTCTGACATGAAATGCAGGGCCTTCTCTACCACAGGCTTCTGCCAATATAATGTTCTGCCCAAGTGCACAAGGCCAAATGACCTTAAGCAGAATCCTTGATACCACAATCGCGCCAATATCAAAACCAATGCCAAGTGATATTCAGAATTCTGTTATTTTTAAAACAAACTTAGAAGGACAATGAAGTATTCTTCAACAAAGTTCAAACGGTAGGTGTCTACACTGAGTAAGTTTGGGGCAGTAATGTATAAGTTATTACATGGAACTGTGTGTGGTTAGAAACAAGAAGCAGGCAAGGGGGTTCTGATGATAAACCATAAACTCTGAGCTCAAGGGAAGTACTTACAGGTCTGAGGAGTTACTATAGGAATAAAAGGCTGGGTGGTGGCTATGCCTTTAATCCCAGCACTCAGGAGGCAAGGCAGGATCTCTGTGAGTTGCAGGCCAGCCTTGTCTAGAAGAGCTAGTTCCAGCAGGTTCCAAAGCTACAGAGAAACCCTGCCCCCCCCAAATAAATAAATAAAATAAAAAAGGGCAGTGACTTCACTGAAGTCTGTACTACAAAGTGACAGAATTGGAGAATAGAGAATGCAGCAGATAAATGTCATATTTTTACTAGATATGTTTGTACGTGTGCAAAACCTGTCTTTATGGATGGGCAGAATATGAAAGACAAACCTTATGTGCCTTATGTGTAGCGCCATTTTTGAGGACCGAGCATTAGAATATGTGTGCTAGGGTCTTTCCATTTCTTTGACTTTATATCACCTTTCTTAGGAGGCACACCCATAATCTCATACTTCATTACACTGTGACTGCTCCCAGCAAAACAGGAGATATCCTATTGATAGGCATTGTCAGGTGGAACTCTTAGATAATTAAAGAAGTCCTTAAGCATATTATGGTAGAAACAATACTCGTATGTTGGTAGTATCTCGGCCTCAGTGTCTGTATCTCCACCCAACTGAATATGCACACCATACAGCGCATAGCATCACTTCAATCAGCGGAACAGAACCAAGTTATAGTTCTGTGGGCATTTCTGTATTGATTATCCTATCTTGTGGCTCTTACCTTGTCAAAGCCCAACTTTGCTGTAGGTAACTACCTAGAAGGGATACATTTTGAAGGATATGTCTTCAACCAAAATTAGGCCAACTGAAAGTCGTTTACTTAATTCTGGTGATTCAAGCACAACGCCAAACTGCAGTAAATATGGTGCTGCCATCTACACTTCGAACTACTCTGGTGCAACACTGCGACATGGGCCTAGGGCCCACATGCTCTTTGATTTCGTTTTGATTGCTGCTGTCATTGTAAAACACATCATTGAATGTCCACGGGCTTTGGGTGGTACATATGCCCTATATCTTTCCTCTTTAAAATAGAACAGAGAATGAAAAGGAAAAAAAATGAGCATTATTCTTTTGGGAAGAATTAAAACATTTTTATTTCATTTGTTAAGACCCCTGGGTCTGGGATGCAGCTCAGCAATAACCATCTATAGTGTGAATGAGACCCCTCCATTGTGATTAAAAACAGAGGTTAATTAATTAAAACCTATTTCACTTTCTGGTTATAAATCAGTGAGATCACAGTATTTTAGGACTCGTACATGCTCTTTCTATTTTGGGAGTCGTATATATTCTTTAAGTCAAGTTCCTGAATTTCTGAATTGGCTTCTGAAGATCCCGTCATCTACACCATATGACAAAGGCACCTTATTTGTATCAGAAGCACATTATGTGTTCTCATATTAAGTTTTAATCCAACAACACTTTTCTCTTGAACAAGCTGGCTGGCCTCTAGATTGGAACGGGGCCTGGTAAAATGTGATACTCAGTTCAATTAGTGAGTTCCAGAGAGGAGTAAGTATGGGTGCCAGGGGCCCCCTTGTGGCTGACAAGCAGAGTAACTAAATACAATTTGAAATCTGGAATAAACAGGAACATATTGACTGTACTTGCCACAAATTTGTATCTTTCTTGCTGTTGATTCAGTTAAAAGACCATCATCTTAAGGATTCTGTTAAGTACTGAAGACAGAAAGGTAAATGTGATACACTCCAAGCCATAGATAAAAGGCTAAAAATGACTATATTTCAATCCTCCTTGTTAAGGGCTTCAGTGACATTGATCCTGAGAAACAAATTTGAGTCATTCAGAAGTATGCAGCTAAACTGACCTGGTCCCCAACCCCAAGAACACCATTCTTGAATGCTTCGCATAGTGGTTAATACCGTCTAGAAACTCCCGACTAATGGGATTCATTGCATACAAAAGTGTAGGAAAATACACAATCACACCCTTGCTACAGTGTTTGGTAACATAAATCCACATGCTCTCATTACCCTATCAGTATTTAAGTCTTTATTAATTCCAGGCAGGATATTATATGATTTACTATACAGAGAAATCAAGGCAAGAGTTGTCCTCATCTGTTAATCCAGTTTCATAAATGAGTTCAGAACCAGAATGATCTGCTTATACTTAACAGTTTTCTTGATAGGTCACTCAATTTCTGTTCAAAGGTTCCTAGTAGAAAATATGTAGGAATGTTTGATGTCAAACACAAGCGAGGCCTCTACAAGGGCCAGGCACGTGCAGGTGCATGTGTGACACACGCCCACACGTGCGCAGGATCAATTCCAACACCAGCTACTGAGCAGCTGTCACAGTTCTCGTGTGTTGGGTGGAACTTTCTACCAAGTTATGTAAAGTCCTGTATCCAATTACTAACCCCCAGCATCAACCAGTCTCTAGCTTGGCAATGCTTAACCAAATGATACACTTGTAATGCCCAAAGTGATTGTATAAATAATTTAGTTGGGTCTTCTTTTACCCTATAACAGAGGATAGTGATGCCGAGCATACTAACCCAGCGCATTTCCAACACTCAGTGTGAAAGGGTGATGTGGTTTCAGTGTATTGCTTCTTTACATAAATCAATGAGAGCCAGAATGTTCACAAAGTTGATTTATTTACAAATACCAGTGATTCTAGATCCAATCTACAAGACATTTATAAGATGCCAAAGAAAAAAGTGGTAGGGGAGTCTTAGCATTATTTAAATCTAGACTTAGTTATGGGCCCCGGCGGTGGCACACACCTGTAATCCCAGCACTTGGGAGGTAGAGGTAGGAGGAGCAGGTATTCAAGGCTTACCTAGGCTACATAGCAAGTACAGGGAAAGCCTGGACTACATGTGACCCTGTCTCAAAACAAACGGCAAAACCCCAAAATAACATGAAAAACAAAACAAAAAACACCTTCAAAACCCAAAATCTATGTTCTTACTTAAATTTCTACAAAGTATTTTCAATTCAGCTATTTTTCCCATTTTCAAGGTATTTCGAAAACTTGGTTATTTCTTTTAACTTTTAGGATATTAAAACAGTATCTTTATAAGCCCTTTTTCCATTTGTTTCTATGTACAGAATTATGAAGAACTACCCCTTATCTCTAGTATTTTATGTGTACCATGTAAGACTATTTCCTTTCTGAAAATGGGCAACAAATGAACAACCCTATTGTCAATACTCTACATTATGAAACTGAAACACAACATTACTTTGGGTAAGATTTTGTGTGTGTACATAGATCAAGATCCAAATATAATTTACAGTTATGCAAATTACTCGATGACATTTGAACTCATGACATTTAAGTGTGAACTATGAACCAAAAATTGAGAAACCTTTTCTCAGTTACACCCCCATTTATCAGGACTTTATCTCATGCTCCTGCAGAACAGCCCATTCATTCCCTTACTCATCCATTCAGAAACGTACATCATACAATGAAGTCATGTTTCCTCCCCTACAGATGTACCACCAAATGCCTGTAAACCCAGCTCTCAGGATTCATGTTCAAGGCCAGCCTGGGCTATATGAGTTTGAGGCTATCTGGACTACACAGGGACAGTCAATCTCAAAAATCCAAAAAGAAATCAGTGACAAGGAATTTAAATCACAGGACTGTCAGAACATTTAAAACTCAAGCTGAACTCTGAAGGGAAAGCAGTAATGAAATGACGTAGAGGGCTTCCCAGGCTGATGGGTTTTGAAAAGGACTAAGGGGTAGAACAATGTAATATGTTGGGGATTCTACAGATTGGGGAGATGACTACATACTAGACTTAGGACGGCCTAACTAATATATAGAGTTTGGATTTCATCCAGAATTGAAACATTTCAAGTAGGGGAATAAAATGATCAGACTTAAATTTTATAAGGCCACATAGGCAGTAACAGTAAGGGAGAGATAATGGAGGCACAAAGGGGTCACTGCAGTCACTTGGGCTTAAGAGGGCCAAAAAGGATGATCCAAGTTGATGTCGGGTATTGCACAATGGTCCTCAATCAGCAGCAGTAACACAAGCTTAGGGTGTCTCAGAAATAATCCTCTTATCTCTTACCTTCAGAAATAGCATTAACAATCATCTTGAGTAATCTGTATCTGATATATTCCATGAATAAGGAATACAACAAGGGGAGTTACCAGGGAGAAAGTTACTATTTAAAGTATGGTCATTTTAAGGTGTTTGTGTAATATCCAAGGAACTAGACTTGTTGACAGGTATATGGGTATTGAGGCTGGAATGAAGTCTGGCTGTGAGGAAGTTTAGCATTTATCAATCTGTTGGTATTTGAAGCCATGGTCAGACCCATTTCCTGGGTTTCAAGCCAGGGAAAAATATACTGTTACCTAGAGGACTCACGAAAGTCTACAGAACATTATCTGAAGGTTACACAGAACAAGAAGTACTCGACAAAACACCTGAAAAAAAACCCAAGCAACCAAAAACAAGCAGAAAGAACTTCGAATGGTAGTAAGCAATGGGAGGAATGGGAGGCAAAGTTCCAAATGGAAGGATGGTCAACATTATCACCCTGCGAAGGTCACATAACAGACAAGAGTCCATTAGATCTAGCAATCCTGATGGCAGAGGAAAGCTAGCGGGTACAGAGTATTAGTTTCCATTTATGTTCTTTCTTGACCTCAGTATATAGGGATGCAATTTAGAGATGCTGCTTTCAAAGTTCAGATGGTGTGCAGCCAGCTTGTAAATGTTGTCTTCCACTAGATGGTAAATTCTTTGAAGCACAAGAAAGGCACATACAGATAAGACCCAGTCCTAACCCTCTGAACTTGTAACAAATAAGACAAATAACCCACAGTACAAGACAAGGGCATAACAGTTATCAAATATGAGAACTCAAAGAGGAACATACCATAACTAGACAACCTAGAAAGCCTTCTCAGCTGTTAGTACAGAGAATCACACATAGAAATACTGAATTATAGTAAGTAATTGCTGGCATTTTCTCTCAACATATCTACTCAATCAGTAATAAACACAGTCCCATTTATTCCAAAATTGAAAAAAATTGAAACTCATTCATGAGATATTTATTAAAATAACACATTTAGGGAAAAAACCAATACAATGTATACATCATTACTGAAAACTGTATACCATCATACAAAAAAGGACTTTATTTTGGGAAATCAACTTCTAATTTATGGCAAGTTTTACTTTCAGAAATAAACCCACAGAACAACACATTCTAGTTCACCCTTAAAGACTGGCATGCTGAGCAAGGAATGTTCTTATTCTTTGTAGGAGTTCCTTCTTTACACTGTCAGGTACCAGGGCTGAAACATAAAAATCAAAGTCAGAGGACTTCAGTGATCACGTATCAATTTGACTTGATGTTTTATTACAGATTACCAATACAGGGATTTTACAGAACATTCACGTTTGAATGAAAAAACAAAAAGATGGTATCAGGACTTAAACATCTAAGACCTAAACACACAGCACATCAATGAGAAGTAAAAGCCTGGGAAATTTTTTAAACTAGATATATACAAGTCCATTTGAAAATGCAAAGCCACACTGATAAATCCGACTTAAACAAGACCTACACCAAACATGTCACCTCTAAATTGTCTGACTATAAAGTCATCAATGGAGCTGAAGAGAATTTTTTTGGGGGGGGGGTTGCAAACCTTCTTGAGGTGGTGGCTAAATAGATCTAAACGTGTACAAAATACACAAAACTTTTCTTTAAAACAGAGGCCATAAATTTGAAGAAGTGGGGGAGAGGCGGGAAGACTAAGAGGGAGAAAAGGGAAAGGAAAAAATGTTGTAATTATAATCTCAAAAAACTCAATTTTTACTGGAAACCAATAGAAAATCTGAAAGATATGAATAAATCTAAGATGGAAACATTGAAGGAGAAACAGGATAATTTCCTACTTAAATAAAAAATGTCTAAGCAATGTTAAAAGATTAAGAAAAAAAGTAGAAAAAGAAATCAGAAAAAATTAGCTTAAAGTATAAAAGGATAAAATGAACAAATGTTTTTCCTGAGCCATAGTTAATAAAACAAATGTTTTTCAGTGGTAAATAAACTTTAAGAAAAGGACCATGGGTTTTATGCTTCCTTCTTAACATGGAATGAGTATTCTGTGTAATTTTCAGGTATTTATTTTATAGTCAAGGATTTTGACTGTGGCCATGTGTAAAGACATCCTACAACTCAGCTAATTTAGATGCTTTCACTTCTAAGTCTTAAATATGTATCACCCTGAATTACCAAATTCTTAATTAGACATTCAAGAAGACAGACTTTCATTAATTGTTAATAAGGAAAGAGATAGTAGGACAATGACTCAGGACTGGAGTAAAACTCTGAATTATTAAATATTTAAGTGGAGTCAGGCCATATCTAATAAACTTTATAAATCCAAGATTCAGGTGACATTTTCCTGTATAAACTCTCATGTCAAAAATGATCTGCCTTACTAATACAAACCATCAACCTAACACCGCAGACAGGGAGCATGCCAATTTATACCAACTACTCCAGACTTCTCCAACAGTCAGCTGGGCAACTGTACTTAAACCTTTCCCACAGGAAGGACAACTCCATGATTTTGGCAAGGATGTTTTCTTACAGAAAGCCTGTATTTCCTCTGACATAATTTGTGCTTCTTACCTCTGCCTTTTGGAGTGATTTCAGCCACCAAGTCATCAACAGTAATGTGTTCTAGTCCTTTTTCTTTAATTACCTCTTATGCAAAAGCAAAAAACAAATCATATCATTTAAAATCATTATCTGTAAGAAAGATTTTCATAGAGGAAGGGTTAAAATCATGTTTTTTAGAGTATAGATTGGTCTTATATAAAAAGAGGACACTTCTTTTTTCTTTTTAATGAAAATTAATTGCCTCATAAATGTATTAATCTCCAGATTACAGACAGTTGGTTTATCCTTCCACTAAAGGACTTTTTTAAGCAAACAAATAGCAGGAATACCCAGAATAAATAAGAACTGTGCAGTGTCAAATGTAACTTTTGTAAAAATCTGGAAATTTGTAATTTAACAGATTTTACTATAATTATATTAAGTTTAAATGCACCAAAGAAATAAAATTTATTATTGGAGCCTATGTTATAACTTTATAGGCAAGAATTAGAATGTTGAGCTATTTTGCTTTTTTCTCTTCTCCATGCTGGACCGAAGGAAACAAGAGGGAACACAATCACATTTACTGGACCTTTAGCATTTACAGCTTTCAGTACCCACAACAACACCCACGTCAAAGGCGAGGCAACTAAAGCATAAAGTTCAGTGCATGGCCAAAAATGAGCTCTGGCCAAGGTTTGCACAACTCAGCTTCCCCTTTTATTTACTTGTCCCGATGTTTTTTTTTTAACAGTTAATAAAGACACAGTCTATTATTTTTTACTTGTAGGAAATGTAATAAGGACAACTCATTAAAAATATCTAGAATTTCAATCTATCAAAAGCTGTGCCATAAAAGGGACTCATAGCTACCAAAAACACAAGACTTTTATTGTATATTTTCTACAGTATGCTTAATTCCCCGACCACAGTGTAACAGAACACACAATTCCTCTACATCTACCAACCATCAAGTGCTTGTTGTAATGAAAAGTACATCAAGATCACTAGCATTACTAAAAAACACAGGCGACTATACTTTGGTCCCACAGAATCTTAGTAGTTATGCTTCAATTTTGGAAAATTCTAAAAATTCAGGAATTAAGTCTAAAAATATCACTGAGAAGAAAACTCTCACCTTAAGACTCACTTTCCTATCTGCTTAAAATGATGACTGAGGATTGACACTGTAAGATATGAACTATTCTTTATTGTAATGATTCCCAGACCAACCCAGTTCAGACAACAGCCATGGCATATCTAAGTGAAACTGATTACCTTTACAGTGTGCCTTCAACTGATCCTTCCAGCCGCACTCGATTAATTTAGCTCGCAGCAACTCTTTGAGGCTGTTTTAAAAGGAAATGTTTTCAAATCAATCGTAGCAAGATACTTTAAATAGCAATGTCTGAAGCAATGTACAAGTACAAACTGTTCAACTAAAACCCCCTGCTTTCCGTCCCCAGGCTTTATCTGGGGTCAAATCCTGAGTCACTGCTTAGTTTTCAGACGTCACACAAGCCAGATCTCGGCCTCACTTATAGTCAGGTTCCGAATCCATTCACGGACTCCAATCTTAACCTGCCCCATGTCTGTCCCCATTCACTGACTCCAGTCTTTTTTTTTTTGGTTTTTTGAGACAGGGTTTCTCTGCGGTTTTGGAGCCTGTCCTGGAACTAGCTCTTGTAGACCAGGCTGGTCTCGAACTCAGAGATCCACCTGCCTCTGCCTCCCGAGTGCTGGGATTAAAGGCGTGCACCACCACCTGGCCCGTCACTGACTCCAGTCTTAACCTGCCCCATGTCTGTCCCCATTCACTGACTCCAGTCTTAAGCTGCCCCGTGTCTCTCTCGATTCCCACACTTCAGCAAAACTGGCATGGCTACTGTACTATAATTAGCAGGATTTTCCTCTCTTAAACTCTCTTTCCCTGCAGACCACCAGTCTCTCAACAGCCCCAGAGACTGATCATGTGACACGTCAACCTTGATGCCTGAGTAGGGCTTTCGAGAGCCAAAACACAGCTTCATTTTCCCTCCCACTTTCCCTCCTTCTTCTCAAAATGACAATGTCATTCTTCATTCTTTTGGACCCTTGGGGGCATCCTTCAACTCACTATGCATGCAATGTATGAGTAAATCCTGCAGTTTCAGTTTCAAAATGTTTATCTAGAATTTAAATGTTTCTCTGCCAAGAGCACCCTAGTTCTAGCCACCATCTTTTCTTGTCTGGACTCACACCTAACGTCCTACATCACCTCCCCACCTGCTCCCTTGATTATGACATTCCCTTCAAAATCTCCCAGTGCATGAATAAGAAAGAGAACGGCAATTCTCCACACACACTGCTACCCATGCTATCTGCACGCACCCAGCACAGCATCTGATCTCTCTCCATACGGGTGTCTGCTTTACCTCCCATTTGGAAAAAGTACACGGCTATTTCCTCCTTTCTAATGGCTGCTTTTCACCTTCACCCCATCACCTTTCTAACTAACCTTCCTACCGTCTATCTTACCCCCTTCAAATCTACATTCACACTGCCAAAATACTATCCCTACAAGGACAATGTAGCTTAGTCACTTCCTTTCCAAAAATTCCCATCACCTAAGGACAAAGACAGCAACATACGCTTGTGTAAACTCAGTTTCTGCTCTGTAACAGAAACACAAGCAAACAGCTCTACTGAGTCACTCTCCCCATACAAATATGGAGAAGATTCTTTTTTTGGTTTTTCGAGACAGGGTTTCTCTGTAGCTTTGGAGCCTGTCCTGGAACTCGCTCTATAGACCAGGCTGGTCTCGAACTCACAGAGATCCGCCTGCCTCTGCCTCCCAAGTGCTGGGATTAAAGGCGTGTGCCACCACCACCCGGCTGAGAAGATTCTTATTTATTTATTTATTTAGAAGATTCTTGTAATTTGAAATATGACCTGGGCATGGTTGATCATAACTTGCCTATTACCTAAGCAAGATGGTAACCAAGTGAGGCTCTTTGCCGGTAGGATGTAAATTTTGAACTGCTAACCTCTGCCACCTGTGAGTAGGGCCTGCTTGAGAATAAAGACAACAGAGGAAAGGAGAGAAAAAAAGACACCGTGTGCAACCGTTTCTAGGGCCCGGACACAGTGATGTAAAGAGCTTTCATTACATGGGCTTAAATATGCCACTGGTTAAACACTTGTAAAATTCAGTACGTTTTCAAAGGACAGAATTTTTACACGAAATTCCTCACTTCTGCACCCCTGCTCCAGTCACAAGCTCTCACACTCTCTCTCTATTCTATATCCTGAAGTTCCCTGAGCACTTATCAGGTACCAAAGCTCTGGATGCGCCTCCTGCTCCACATGCCTAGACCATCCTTTCCCGTTCTGACCTAGAGAACTGCTGATTCTTCTTCTATCCTATGTGAAAATCTTTTTTTTTTCTCTGTAGCTCTTGTAGACTAGGCTGGCTTTGAACTAAGAGATCCACCTGCCTCAGCTGGGATTAAAGGCCTGCACCACTAGGATCCAGCTTTTGTTATTGAAATTTACCCAATCATCTTCAGGTAAAATGGGAGAAATCCCTCCGTTCCTGTAAATGCACTTTCCTTTTGTAAATTTTCTGTCTGTCTGTCTGTCTGTCTGTCTGTCTGTCTGTCTGTCTGTCTCTCTCTCCCTGACTTGATTTCTCTGTGTAATAGCCCTAACTGTCCTGTAACTAGCTCTTCTAGTCCAGGCTAGCATTGAATTCAGAGATCCGCCTGCCTCTGCTTCCCAAGTACTGGGATTAAAGGCGTGTGCCACCACTGCCTGGCTTCCTTTTGTAAGTTATTACTCTGCTCTGGGAGCCTTTTTATATTTCTTTAAACATTTGCTCCTTAAATAAGGTTTTAAGCATAACGTTATATAATGGGTATACAAAGGCATTTCTCTCATGGAACCTGGATTACACTGACGACCATAAACTAATGGAATACATAGTGGATACAAGAGCTAGAATTTGAAGATAAGTAACTGAATAGAAGAGGAAGAAGAAAGCACTCCGGCAAAGAGTAACAGCCCAATTCTGCAGAGCTAAGAAGAGCACGAGGTAACTAAACCCGGCATACTCTCCGGCGGTAGTTATTTGTGTCCATGCTCTCTTCGTTTTGTGAGCCATGCTCCAGCAGTACCCTTTACTGCTGTCTTTGGTATGTGACTCTTCAAATCTTGCAATGCTTGTTCCGACTATTATAGATGTTAAGAACAGAAACTCTGGTAATCTTTCCTTCTCTCTAATTCTTTCCAGATAGGTTTTGTCCCTGGACACTAGAAATTCTTCCATTCACACGCAGCCATTAGGGACGGGAAAACCTGACTTGTGAACCCAGTTGACTACTCACCGTTCTCTCTCTCCCGTTTCTATCAACTTTTGGTTAATCGCTGCTCTCATCTGTGCATCTTTGTTCATCTTGCTAACCTGGACAGCGACATGAGTGTGAGATACATCACATTTAGAGAACCGGTTCCTGCTAAGCCCTCTCTAGACAACCACCCTAACAACACATTCACCGTTCTAGGAAGAAGAGGCTGAGAACTTCAAGTATGTGACATGGCATCATTATTCTTGGTATCAGTTACCGCATCCCAATTCACCTTCGCCATGCCACCCCCTTCCTGTCTGTGCTCTTCACTCATGAGCTGAAGGGAACAACTTCATCAAGCGCTTACTACCTAACAGCTTACTACCTAACACCGAGCATCCTGAACTCCCACACTTGCTCTGTGAACACGACTTCATTTTACAGATGAGAACACTGAGGCACAGAAACAGAAAATGGTGATGGGTAAATTTGAACTCGGGCACTCAGCCACCAAGAGCCCCAAACACCTCACTTAGCTGCAGATTAATAATTGACTACTGCTCATTTCTGCATCTTAACCGCATTCAAATTTTGGGACAGGCATATAGTATACACACCAATAAGAGATACTATCGTGAAGAATGAAATAGGACTCTGTGTGCTTTAGTGTTCACTAAAATTTACTGAGAATTACAACTGCCACCCTAACTGTGGGTATCTGCGCCCACAAACACACTTTTTCTGGACGGTATGATAAGAGAAAACAAATCTCAAACTAGTCCTTAATTAAGAAAATTCTCCATTTTCATTTTGAAAAAAAAAAGCAAGGTTAAGTTTTGAGGGCATTTTTGCCTTTTAAAGGTTTAAAATAAAGTCAGAACTAAGTTAATGTTTTCCTACTTAATGTCACTAACTTGGGACGACTGGGTAGCTGCCCACCTCGTCTATACGAAAACTCGGACTGACAGAATTTTCAGAGTCGGGTTAGGCAAGGCACAGGAGAGCAGAGGGTTAATAACTAGGGAATGTCCTACTCCTGTGTCTAGCGCTTAACCTTTCCAAAATACCTGCAAAGTTCAGTCAGACCCACACCGAGCACAGCGAAACTTCACCTCGTCTGGGCCCCTAAAGAAATCACGGCTGGTGACCTTGGCCAAGTCACTTACTTCCCAAAGGCCTCAGTTTTCTCACTGGTAAAACAAGGGCGCTAGGGTAGGGAACCCCTCCCCGCTCTGACATTCTTGGGGAAAAGGCACCCGGGCCGAGACAGCTGGAGAGGCGGGAGGGGAGGAGCCAGAAAACAAAGCGAGGTCTGGCTCCGGGCCAACTCCAGCAGCACGCCCTGTCGGAGAGCCCTACAGGCCCGCGAGCGCGGGTCGGGGAAGCTAACGAGAAGACAGCACATCGAAAGGAGCCTGGGCTGGGCCCGGGTCCCGGCCCTGAGGACCACGGGCATAGCTCACCACCATCACCGCGGGCGAGGGCCGTCCCTTCCCAGCGACGAAATGACCCTTGCGCTGACGACCGTTACCTACCACACTCTTCGGCTGCCCGGACTTAGACCCTCAGTAGCTCGGGCACCTAAGCACACAGAAAGCTAGACCACGCATTTCCGGGGCGGGATCTGGCCACCCTGCCTATAATGTGAGAATTCAACTAGCGCGGGCCGCCTTCTGGTCGCTCGGCCTTCTGGGTAGGGAAGTCCGGAGTCAGCTTAGCGGGCGGGCGTTTGTCCTCGGTGAACTACACTTCCTAGGAGGCAACACGAGTCAGCTTTCTCAAGGATACTACATTTCCCAGACAAGACTGGGCGCCGCAGAGTCCTCTGGGATGGGAACCACGCCGCTTCCCACCCTCAGTTCCAGGAGCGAAGCGCGGACCTTTCAACAAGAGCTTTATTGATTCTCTCGCTGGGCTCCCGCAACGCCATGGAGGCAGCCAATTGCTCCCTGCGGGTGAAGCGACCCTTGCTGGATCCCCGCTTCGAGGGCTACAAGCTGTCTCTCGAGCCGCTGCCCTGCTACCAGCTGGAGCTCGATGCAGGTGGGATCGGCGGCGCCCTCTCGCACGCGGTTCCTTTTTCGTTTAGGCTGCCGTCGGCGCGACCCTCTGTCACTCTGGCTGGCCAGGCATGGTGGCCTTTCCCTGGACGCGTCCTGCGGGGCTGCACCTAGAGCTGCCGTCCCCGGAGACCGCTACCCACTCGGGGACCCGGGGGCACCCCCTTCCCTCCACGTCCGAGCCTCGGGACCCTGGGCCCTAGCTGGCACCCGCAGCGGAGCTCGGAGGTTCCCTGCATCCCTGGCCCCCGCTGCGCTGGAGGTTGCCTTTCCTGCCCCGAAGCAAGCACCTTTTTGTAAACGTGTTCACCAGGAAGCCACGCCTCCTTGGAAAATCCCCAGCTCCCTTTTTCTTCTGACGCAGAATCATTTCTTTGGAGAATTCCCCCCCCCCCACCACATTTAGTTAGCAGTGTCAAGTACTCAGGTCCCCGATACACACACAACGACCCTACAAGTTATTGAGGGAAACAGATTTAGTGCGCTTAGTACTGCATACTGCTGCTACTCACTTCATTTGTAACTGGCCAGAGGCTATTCTCAAAGTTCTCTCTCTCTTTTATATATTGTTTTGTTTCTTCTTGTTTTTTAGAGACAGTGTTTCCTAGTAGCTATGGAGCCAGTCCTACAACTTGCTCTGTAGACCAGGTTGGCTCAAACTTCTTTTTACAACGTTAAGAACTGCAATTTCGCCAGGTGGTGGTGGCGCACGCCTTTAATCACAGTACTCAGGAGGCAGAGGGAGGCGGATATCTGAGGCCAGCCTGGTCTACATGAGCTAGTTTTAGGACAGGCCTCAAAGCCACAGAGAAATTGTCTTGAAAAACCAAAAAAAAAAAAAAAAGGAACTGCAATTTTATTAATGAAAACGCCCAGAGATTTTTGTGTTTTTTAATACACGCCTCTGCAAATTCTGTTTCTTATACATGTTTCCCGAGGGTTACGCTTGGAGAAATACTGATCCAGAAGTATTAGTAGATGTTTAAAAATCGAGCAAATGTTGATATTTGTTCGTTCATTTGTTTAGAGAGTGCCTCTGTAGCCTTGACTGCTTGGCACTTGCTTTGTAGACTGGGCTGGCCCCGAACTCACAGATACCCAGCTTCCTCTGCCTCCTGAGTGCTGGGATTTAGAGGCATACTCTCCCGTGCCCCCATGCAGGCCAACAAATGCCTGTTTTTAAATTTGTTTATTCAATTTAGAAGTAATCTTTGTGGGTCTGTTTTGTGTTATACTATGATGGTCATGATTGGTAGGAAACAGTTCATAAGTAGCTGACGAATCATAATCCGTTTAAGAAGCATCTACAGTCTGGGCAAGCAGGGCTAAGGAAGTGAGCATGCAATGGTATATCTGGGAAAGCACCCTGGAGAACTGAGTTGAGCGTAGCTGTTGGGCAGCAGCAAAGAGGAGCTTCCTTTCTTTTCCTCTTCCTCTTGGGCTTTTGATGTTTTTGTCTCCATGCCAGTAACAGATACCGCTATGTTCAGTTAGCTAATTCATTGGAAACAAAACCTAAAGGCACAAAGCCTTTTGACTCAGAACAGAAGGTATTGTTGCTCTCAAATGGACAGGTCAGCAGGTCTTCTCACAGGACTCATTCATGCGTCTTTGCTCAGGGATGGGTTGGCAGGGGCAGTTCAGGTCATCTTGGTGTGAGGAGACTCTGCTGGCTAGTCCCTTGTTTCAGATATTGTCATATAATCTTGACTTGAGCCCCCCACGTGGTTGGTCATCTTTTCTGCAGGCCAGCCCAGGCATTTTGCAGGAGGGAGGTCACAGTGTACAAGTGCTGGTTCAGTGTGCTTTTGACAAGTTTCTACTTGTGCTATTGGCCAAAGCAAATTAAGTGATCAAATCAAGAGTCACTGTTGGAAGGCCCTAGCAGAGGGTCTAGATCCAGAATGATAAGTTTACTTTATTTGTTCCTCTATTGATGAACATGTAGATTGATTCTGCTTCCTAGCTATTGTGAGCAGAGCAGAGCACACATGGATGTGCAAGGATCTATTTTGTATTGCTCTACCTCAGACATCAAATGCCGTATTAAGAAGGATGGAAAAAGTGAGTACTCTTGTCTCATCTTAGTTTTAGAAGAAATACTCTCATTTTTTTCACCATTTAACATATAAGGTTGGTTATGGGCTTGTTACTTCTTATTTTGAGGTGTAGTCCTAATTTCTCTAGGACGTTTGTCATGAAGATATTATGAACTTAGTCTAGTGTCTTTTCTGAATTAAGAAGATGATATTGTATTTACATTTGTTATGTGGATGTAGAACACTTTTTCAATCCTACAGTCTTCTTAATTTTTTTTTCTCTAGGCTATGCTTCAGTTACTTGGAAACATTAAGACCTGTGGGCCTTGTTTTTATCTCGAAGCTGGTAGGGAATAGTGCTCAGGGTAGGACAAACTATCCAAGACCTTCCCAGTACTCCTTGGTTAGCACATTTCCCATTCTACCTGCTGGTGTTAGTCATTCCCAGCCTCGTGTGAGGTCCAGCACTGTTCCTCTAATCCTTGCTGTGTCTCTTACTTTGGCTCGTTACTTCCATCAACTCACGCAGCTTCTGCTGTGCTGGGTGCTTGGGGAGACCTTGTGCCCATCTGCAGGATTGTGTCTTGTGCTCTTCTTCCTTTTGCTGCTGCTCTGCCTAAGGAACTGTGGCCCCTTTGGCCTTCTTAGAATCGCCGGGCAGTGTCTTCAAGTCAAGGACTTTTCTGTCTTCTATCTTAGGCACCTTGTCCCACGCTCTGGAAGCTTTCCAGGACTGTAAGATGGGGCATGGTAGAGCATGGTAGGCTGCCCTTCTGTGTGTCTGGTGTCTCAAGGATCGCGATCCTTAGCTGCCTGTGTATCGTTCTTGGAAACTGTTGTTTCATGTAGTTTTGTCTGATTTGTCTTACTGGTTGTTTTGATGAAAGAGAAATTAGGTTCTGTTATCGTGCCTTGGTTGGAAATAAATATTCAGGATGTATTTTAAGTGAAAAAATGATTTCTGTGGAGCATTTGAGTGGGAAACAGTTGGGAATGGCTGCTAAGGGTGGGTGGAATGGAAGAGGACCAGCTCTGTAAAGAAGTTTGAGACGTGCAGGGAGACTGTGTTAGTTGCTTGTTCTTGTCACAATGTAAAGGAAAAGTTACGGTGCTCGTGGTCTCAAAGTCAACTTTGCAAACAGTGTTCCTTGTGTTCCCTATTGTAAACTAGTGCACTTATAAACATATGAGATGTTTCATACTTCATTGGCCAAGAGTTAAATACAGGGGATTTCATGGGTTCAGCGTAATAGTATATTCCCAGAGGTCAGGAGTAGTAGCGAGTAGCATTGTTAACACCTTTAGTGCAGGAGTGAGGTTGACTTTCCTCAGCAGTGTGTGCCCAAAGCCAAATGCAGTCAGTGCCTGGCCTGTAGTAGACCAGTGTATGACCACAGTGGCTTTGGAGGGCCTGTTGGGGCAGGAGTTGTAAAGGTTTAGGGGAGAACTCCTTGGATCCTGAGTTCTTTCTAAAATAATGACTTTTTAATTAATGCTTATTTATAATGCATGGTAACATTAAATAATAAAACACCGACTTTCAGCTTCTCTGTAAAACTGGTCTTCACCAGATTAGGTTCAGCCTGGGCCCTCGTCTATTTCTTGGGATGGGCAGGCTTTCTGGAAGGGTTCTTCTGGTGCTTAAGTTCTGCCATGGACCGAACTCTGCTTCCTCCTTTGTGGAGCTCTGCACCCCTCCTTGTATTTAAGATGATCGGCATGATAACTGCAGTGACAACTCTTCAGTGCTCGTTTGGGGCCAGAGAGGCAGCCTTTTTCTGTGACCTAACAAACAGATTTATAAAATAGTCATCATGTTATAAACCCACTGCTGGCTTATGTATTCTAATGATATGTGAATATCTTATAAAAATCTGTCAATCATATCCAGATCTATGTTTGTGGGTGGTGTTATAATGAGGCAAAAAGTTAAAAACTTTTGGTTTGTTTAAGGTTACTCAGGACTCTTTATCCAAATATGGCAGAACATACTTAGCTTATTATTATCTAATATCGTTACTGCTTTGAGCTATTATGTTCATACATGCTTCCTGCATTATTAAGTTTCATCCACATGGTGGTGCTAGAAAACCAACACACTCTTATTTAATAGAGTATATATTTCTAACTGCTCCTTATAAAATAATACTTCCTTAAACTAAAGGGGACGTTTCCACAACCCCCCCATCAATGTTCTGTAAGCTTAGAAGTTTGCCTGTGAATTGAAGTGTTTCCAGGCTTCAGTCATCCTCTTGGTGTGAGTTGGATGTGACTTGGATGACCTTAGTAACTTGCTAGTGGTTTTGCCCCTTTTTTGTCTGCTGCATGAAGTACTGTCTCAGGAGCCCAACTCTGAACTTCCACCTCCTGTTTAGGAAGCAGTGGATCCTTACAGTGAGTTTATAAAGGAAGAAATGAAGATGAAGTCACATTGGATTATAGAAATCTAATTGTTGTCCTCACTCTCCAGCTGCATTCCTTTGCAGCTGTTCTTGGTACATAGTTCTTGTATTTTACAAAGCCAGGGTGGTGGCTAGTTCTAACTGTCACCTTGACACAATCTGCAGTCCCCCTTATTGAGATTATAAGCAATAGATTAGGTTGGCCTGTGTGTATGAGTATGAGAATTAATTGAGGTTCAGTTAATTGAGGTGGGAAGGCATACCGTTTAGTGGGTTGGGCCCTGACTTGAGTGACAGGAAAAGATGATTTTAACACCTAGTGCACATTCATTCTCTTTCTGTTTTTTTTTGTATACAATATACAAAAGTCCAATCCAATGTAAAACATTTAGAACTAGTAGTTTTTTTTCTGTTTTTTTTTAATTGATATTTATTGAGCTCTACATTTTTCTACACTCCCCTCCCTGCCTCTGCCTTCTCCCCTTCAATCCTCCCCCAAGGTCCCCATGCTCCCAATTTACTCAGAAGATCTTGTCTTTTTCTACCTCTCATGTAGATTAGATCTATATATGTCTCTCTTAGTGTCCTCATTGTTGTCTAAGTTTTCTGGGATTGTGGTTCGTAGGCTGTTTTTCTTTGCTTTATGTTTAAAAACCACGTATGAGTGAGTACATGTGATAATTGTCTTTCTGTGTCTGGGTTACCTCACTCAAAATAATGTTTTCTAGCTCCAATCCATTTTCCTGCAAAATTCAAGATGTCATTATTTTTTCTGCTGTGTAGTACTCCATTGTGTAAATGTACCACATTTTCCTTATCCATTCTTCAGTCGAGGGACATTTAGGTTGTTTCCATGTTCTGGCTATGACAAACAATGCTGCTATGAACACAGTTGAGCACATGTCCTTGTGGCACAATTGAGCATTCTTTGGATATATAACCAAAAGTGGTATTCCTGGGTCTTGAGGAAGGTTGTTTCCTAATTTTCTGAGAAATCACCACTGACATCCAAAGGGGTTGTACCAGCTTGCATTCCCACTAGCAATGCAGAAGTGTTCCCTTTTCCCTACAACATCTCCAGCATAAGTTGTCATCAGTGTTTTTGATCCTGGCCATTCTTACAGGTATAAGATGGAATCTCAGAGTTGTTTTGATTTGCATTTCTCTGATGACTAAGGATATTGAACATCCATCCATCAAAGACCCCAAAAGGGTGAAATGTTATCTAGTGAAAGGGACAATAGGCTGCCTGGACAGCCATCCAGAGTTTCTCTGTAACGTTGAGACATCCAACTCTGGCCGACAGTCCTAATGTATCTGACAGATTTTCCTGTGAAGCAGGGAGTTCTGAAGGACTGTCCTCCTACTTGTTTTTGAAAAGTTTGGCAGTTACCTTTCTTGCATCCTGCTGGTCCAGTTTGGGCAGTAGTTGTTAGCAATTGAAGCAAGGGTAGTTTCTTTGTCCAGTGACTATCTTTTGCCACAAAGAAAGTAAACTCCATATAGAATTTCCTCACTGCCCATTATTTTCTTTGAAGTAGATTGGTGCTGCCAGAAATAGATATGTCTCACTGTCATGAAAAGCCTTAGATATTAAACATATTAAAAGAGCCGGGCGGTGGTGGTGCACGCCTTTAATCCCAGCACTTGGGAGGCAGAGGCAGGTGGATCTCTGTGAGTTCGAGACCAGCCTGGTCTACAGAGCTAGTTCCAGGACAGGCTCCAAAGCCACAGAGAAACCCTGTCTCGAAAAACCAAAAAAAAAAAAAAAAAAAAAAACCATATTAAAAGTCATATTCTGAGGTCTTTGAAGTGTTTGAAGATTACCCATCTATCTGAAATATATCTCTCTATGACCTTGAAAATATGTCTAACATAACTATAAGTTTGACTATTATAGATGACTATGAATCTGTATTTTTAATTATCCATTATATTTTTAAATGAGCTGTATAAGCACAATATCCCAAACAAGAGTAGAAAAATGCAGTATAACAGAAATAACTTTAAATTTGTATTAATAAAGTAAACTCCATGCCAATGTAAAATATCCTGAGATTAATAGCTGTTTTTTTGGGGGAGGAGGGGGTTAAAGTAGATTCAATAATCTATCCTTTTATCCTATCAATACTATGTATTATCTCTTTTTTCCTTTAGAAAGAGATCTTGGAATTTTAACTCATTTGTTTAGATTTTTTTTTTTTTACCATGACCAATAATAATTTGAAAACAAACCCCTAAACAACGACAAATATCCGTAAGTTATTTTGGGCAATGTGGGCATAGTTCTCTAGACTACTTCTTGTTGATTGGGGGCATTGCTTATCTTTGGGATTATGGTAAATTCCTGACTGGAGTAGTCTGTGAGGCTGGATTATTTTAGCCAGCAGCAGTTTGAAGGTATTCTGGATGCAGAACTCAGAGGAAAGTAGAACAGAGATAGTCTGAATCATTGGATCATCTATTCCCATCAGAGATAGTTTTCTAGCTGTATAATCATATAGTACAGTTTATCTGTATCTCTTTTTGTGTGATAAATATGAACAATACACTAGGGTAAGAATTTACAAGCTGGGCTTGTTTGTTCTTAGATTAGAAGTCCTTTGTTTTTAGAATTTCTATTCTTATAATTCAAAATTGTAGAGGTCCATTAAGGAAGAGGATTGTACCATGAAAGTCCTGCATGTTCTAGCCTCTGTAGCTGGCACTGCCTGATTTTTGTGCCCTGTAGGCATTCTCCACAAAGGAATGATCTGAGGTGTATGTTTTGATGATTGTGTTCATAGCTATATATATGTAAACATGTGTGTTTATTTACTTATATTGTCTTTCAGCTGTAGCAGAAGTAAAACTTCGGGATGACCAGTATACACTGGAGCACATGCATGCTTTTGGAATGTATAATTATCTGCACTGTGATGCCTGGTATCAAGACAGTGTCTACTACATTGATAGCCTTGGGAGGATCATGAACTTAACAGTGATGCTGGTAAGAAAATCATGCAGAGTGTAAAGACAGCTCATCCTGTTGTGTTCGCTCCTTATAGTCTCTTTGAGTTTGCTATCCCAACAGTCAAGGTGCACATTCCTCTGGAGTGTGGAAACATGTCATCAAGCTGTAACGCTCCTTTTTGCTTATGACATTTGGAGCTTTTACTCTTGTTCTAGTTTTTATAATCCCTCTACCCAGCCATTTTGTAATTTAAACTATGTTAACATTTATGTTTGGTTGTTTGAGTTGATTCTTTTAGCATTATGAAGTAGTCCTTTTTTCTCTAGGTCTTGGGAATAATTTTCTTTACCTTGAAATCTTGTTGGATTGATATTAATAGAGTCACAACTGACTTCAAAACTAAAATTCTGGCTAGGGAGAAATCTCAGTCAGTAAAGTGCTTGACTCTTCTGGATCTGAGTTCCATATCTAGAGCCTGTGTCAAAAGTCTTAGTGTGATGACACTCACAGGTACACACAAAGTGTTCTTTTTCTTTTCTCTTTGTATTTATTAGTGTTCTTACTTTCAAAGGGTTAAAGTTAAAAGTGCATCTCTTATAAGTAGCTTGTAGTTAATTTTGATAAGGGTTTGTCAGCCTTACTGTTTTTTCTCAAAAATCCAACTGTATGCTTTACTAATTTTTTGTATTTGTTGTTGGTTATGTTTTTGGTTTTCTGGTTGTTTCTGTTTTTCTGATTTCAGCCCTGAGTTTGATTATTTCCTGCTGTGTACTTTTGGGTGTGATTTATTTTTGTTGTTACAGAATTCTCAAGTGTACTGTTAAGTTACTACTATGAGATTTCTGGTTTTTTTTTTTTTTAATGTAGGGACTTATTGCTATGGATTTGCCTCTTAGAACCACCTTCATTGTGTTTCGTAAGTTTCAATATGTTATGTATTCATTTATCCAAGTTAACAAAATTAGAAATGAAAACAGGAGTATAGCAACTGATACCTAGGGAATTGGAGAACCCTAAGGACACATTTTAAAAACCTGTACGCCACCAAATTGGAAAATCTAAAAGAAATGGCTAATTCTCTCAATACATACCGCTCGACAAAGTTAAATCAAGACCAGGTGAGCAATTTAAAAAGACCTATAACTCCTAGTGAAATAGAAGCAGTTATTAAAAGCTCCCAACCAAAGAAAGCCTCAGACTAGATGGTTTTAGCACACAAGAAGAATTAATGCCAGTACTCCTCAAATTATTTCACAACATGGAAACAGAAGGAGCACTGCCCATTCATTTAAGGGGCCAGTCACCCTGATACTCAAACCACATAAAGACCAAAGAAAAAAAAATAATTACAGACCAGTTTTCCATGTGAACACAGATAAATACTCAATAAAGTACTTGCAAACTGAATCCAAGAACATCAAAAAGATCGTTCATAACCCAGTAGGCTTCATCCCAGAAGTACAGGGATAGTTCAACATACAGAAATTGATAAATATAATGCACCAGATAAAGAAACTGAAAGACAAAAAACACATAATCATCATTAGATGAAGAAAAGACCTTTGACAAAATCTAACAGCTCTTCATGATAAAAGTTATGGAGAGATTATGGATACCAGGGATATGCCTTAACATAATAAAGGCAGTTTACAGTAAGCCCATAGCCAACATAAACTTGAATGGAGAGAAACTAAGAAGCAATTCCACTAAAATCAAGGACAAGGTAAGGTTGTCTACACGCCATACAAATTCGGTATAATACTTAAAGTCTTAGCTAGAACAATAAGACAACTGAAGGGGATCAAGGAGATAGAAAAAAGAAGAGGCAAAATACATTTATTTGCAGATGATGCTAAAGTATACATAAATGACCCTAAAAATTCCACCAGGAAACCCTTCCAGGTGATAAAGGCTTTCAGCAAGGTGGCTGGATACATAATTAACTCACAAAAAACAGTAACATTCCTAAGTACAAATAACAAGCAGTCTGAGAATGAAATAGAAGAAACAGCACCTTTCACAATAGCCTCAAATAATATAAACCCAATTGAAAATCTAAATAGAGGGGGCTGGAGAGATGGCTCAGTGGTTAAGAGCATTGCCTGCTCTTCCAAAGGTCCTGAGTTCAATTCCCAGCAACCACATGGTGGCTCACAACCATCTGGAATGAGGTCTGGTGCCCTCTTCTGGCCTGTAGACATACACACAGACAGAATGTTGTATACATAATAAATAAATAAATATTTAAAAAAAAAAGAAAATCTAAATAGAATTGTCAAAAGTAGAAACTCAAAAATGGCCGAGAAACACTTAAAGAAATGTTCACCATCCTTTATCATCAGGAAAATGAAAACTACTTTGAGATTTTGTCTTACACCCATCAGAATGACCAATACCATGTTCATTGCTGCTCTATTCATAATAGCCACAAATTGAAAATAATCTAGATGTCTGTCAACAGAATGGATAAAGAAAATGTGATACATTTACAAAATGGAGTATTATTCAGCTGTTTAAAAATGAAATAAGTAGTTTTGCAGGTAAATGGATGGAATTAGAAAAAATCATCTTGAGTGAGGTATCCCACACTGAAAAAAGACAAAAATGGTCTGTATTTTCTTTTGTCTGGTAGTAGCTGTGAAATCAATTATACCCAAGCTACAATGCTTAGAGCCACAGAAGTTAGGTATAGAGTAATAGATTAGGAGGAACAGATAGATGTTGTTAGGCACGGGACATAGAGCATATTTATAATTTATTTTTACTTTAACTTAAAAAGTAATAGATTACCATATATTTGTGTTGTTTTGGCTGATTCTCCTTCCTTTTTCACTCTCCCCTTCTTCTCTGTCCCCCCTGCCTGCGGTAACCTTTTACCTTTGTATTGTGTTCCCCACTCTCCACTCCGTGAAAGCCTCTTTTTTATCCCTACTCACTTGGGCTTTTTTCTGGTGTCCTGTCTTTACCCATTTTTACTCCCATCTGGAAACACATGTTTAACACTTGGAGTCTAGGATCTGCTTATCTGTGCCTGCATCTTGTTATACAGTATTTTCTAGTTCTATCCATGATTTCATAAGTATCATTGTAATATGTTCCACATTTTCATTATCCATTCATCTAGCTTGACTCCATTTCCTTGCTAATGTGACTAGAACAGTGTTAGCAATGGATATGCAGGTATCTCTGGGTTTTGTGTATATGTCCAGAAATGGTGTAGCTAGCTCACATTAGTCCTATGGCTTGTGTTTTGAGAAGCCCCTGCACTGGTTTCCATAGTTGCCACACTACCTCCCAACAGTGGATACGGATCCTCCCTCCTTTATTTTTTTCAGGATGACTCCAGGGGCAGCTCTGTGTGTTCATCTGCTCCATATGATTGGTTGGTTGGTTATTTATTTATTTATTCATTCATTCATTCATTCATTCATTCATTCATAGAAGTTCCTGTCCAAAATGGGCATACAGAATAGCAATCAGTCTAGAATATGATTTTATTCTTACATAAATATTAATGGATCATCCCATAGAAGGCACTTTTTGAATTCCAGGTATAATGGTCATTCCTTTAATTCTGGCCTCTGGATCTGCTGGCAGGGAAACTTACATGGTAAAAACCCCAGGCCTGCATGATCCACAGGTGACATTGTGTTTCTGAAATAACCACTTGAACTCTATATACATTTTTAGCTCTCGTCAAATGATTTCTTAGGGTTTTTATGTCATTGTCTCTAGAGTGTATGATACTGACTTGAATTGGTGAGTAAGGTAAAAGCGAACCTCATTAGCGCACGTGAAGGAAGAAGAGTGGGCGGCTAAGGTGGACGCTCTGAGTTCCGTGTAAATAGCCCATCAGACTGCCTCTTTCAGTCTGTCCTCTGAATAGTGTCTCTGAGCTCCTTGAATTATGTGCTGAGAATCAGTTTGGCCTACTTTAGACATGCGGATATGCTACCATTATTCATCAGTGAAATCATATTTCTTTGTTCATTTTTCTCTCAAAATTTTTAGTAAAGTAGAAATAGCTTGCTTTAAGGGGAATATTTTCAATAAAATGTAGTGTTCTTGAAGGGGAAAGCTCCATTACACTCCATAAAAGGCTCATTTATAACCCCTTTTATTCTGTTTTACTAATTTTTCACCATTTAGTATTTTTTTTTTTTTTAAAAAAACCAACATGAATACACATTTTAGTTATCTTTAGTTTTTGAGATAAATTAATTTCCTGGGTAAAGAAATATTTTTCTTTAAACATGATTGAATGGTTAGTTAAAAATAAATTGATAGTATGCCGAAGTGAAGTACAGCCGTGAGATGTGCCGTAGTACGCGGGAGTACGCGGGAGTACGCGGGAGTACGCGGGAGTGCACGGGAGTGCACGGGAGTGCACGGGAGTACATGGGAGTACGCGGCAGATGTTAGGGATGCGGTTGATTTGAAGGGTGGAGTAGTTTGCCTCACAGGAGCTGGGTGTGATGATGCACCCCTCATCCCATTCCTCAGGACATGGAAATGGGAGAACCAGAAGTCGGATGCAAACTGAGCTACCTAAACAAAACTGTCTCTAGTGGGGGAAAGAAAGAAAAGAACTTGCCTTTTACACTGGGGTGATGGGCATTCCGGCAGCGTAGGAACACACTTGACAAAGTTAAGGCATGGTGACTCCCTGTAGGCACTGTGCTGAACTGGGAGGGGTGGGTGGACAGGGTCACAGTTAGAGCCACAAGCTTGATTGTTATCAGTCGTCTTGCTGATGACCAGGACTTGCAGTGCCGTGCCCAGCTTAAACCACAAATACTTTATTAGAAATCTGAGATAAAACTTATTTTCCCTGGAAATCACCAGAACCACTGTGGTTTGGTCCAAGTATTTTTCTGTTGAAAACTTCCCCAGGAAACAAGTTATTGTACTTATACCCAAACAGATTATTTGATGTGTAATTGGGGCAAATACCAATACCTTTGAAATTCATTTTTTTTCTGACCTAATTTGTCTTCTTTATGGGCAACTTAGAGAAAGTGGTTATACTTTTTTTTTTTTAGTTTAGTTATTGCCTTTCTCTTTTCTGTAATATTCCTCTGTTTACCCAATCAAGTTTTAAAAAGATGCTGTTACTATAATGTATATGTTATATTATAAAAAGCCAGGTTTCAGGGGTTTTGTTTTTGTTTTGTTTGCTTTGTTTTTTTTCTCCATCAATTCAGCTTTTTTCTTTGATTTTCCAGTTCCACTTCACCTGAGAATCATGTATAGTACTTAGCTAACATAAGAACTAATTTCAGAATCCCATTTTCAAAGACTCTGATCAGTGTGTTATGGCTGACAGTGGTCTGGAAATTTAAAATTTTATCCAGCACAGTAGGCAATTTTCCCAGGGCCCTAGTGGCGATGAAGTCTTGCTGTCTGGTGCTGGCCAGTGGAATACCATGCTTAGTATTTTTTTTCTCCTCAGCAACAAAATAAACCAGCAAATTCTTTGAGCTGCTCTGTTGAGAGCATGTGAAGAATGCAGACCACTAATTAGAGACCAGCCTTTCCTTGTGGCTGGTGTAAATGAGCACCCTTGTTAAATCTGCAAAATGACACCTTGTAAAAATGAAAGGGCCTTCCCTACCTGTGAGAGCCAGCAGATGGCGGCAACTCAGTGTAGCAGTAAGGGGCCTTCCATGCCAAGCAAGTTTCACTGTAGGCTTGCAATATTTAAGCTTTTAGGAATGTCCATGAGGAGAAAGTGTGTTTAGGGTGTAGAAAAAGCCTGGGGGGCTACTGCTACTGCTCAGTTCACTGAAACTTGCTGCTTCTCAATATTTAGAATGTTTCTGTCATAACAGACTTCTGTTTACTTGGCAAGCTTTCTTGTTTTCTCCAGTAACAAGAATGTCATTTTCTGTGGTGTCTTTAAAGTGTGGGCAGTAGCTCTTGGATTTCATGTAATGTGTGACTATGCCATAGAGAAATAAGTAATAATTACTTTGTAGCCCAGATCCTTGGGTGCCAGTAAGTGGCTTTTAGACATAAAACAAAGAAAAAAAATTCTAAAATTCACAATCCCAGACAATTTAGACAACCACGAGGACCCTAAGAGAGACATACATGGATGTAATCTACATGGGAAGTAGAAAAAGTTAAGACCTCCTGAGTAAATTGGAAGTGTGGGGATCATGAGAAAGAGTAGAAGGGGATGGGGGAGGAAAGGAGGGGAGCATAAAAAATATATAGCTCAATAAAAACAATAAAAAAGAATAGAAATGGAAAAAGTTTAAGAAATGAAGTTAATGTTTCACAATGGTTGATGTTAATCCCATTGTAACAGCACTCCTGGGTGGCATCCCTCCCAAGTTCTGCTTGAACATGTTTTTAACCTCCAGTTTCCCCATAGGAGTGTAAGTATTAAAAAACAAAAACAAAATATTTCATTTATTCAAAGCTTTTCTGTTTCCAGCTGTAACTACTAGGACCCCAAAATCTAATTTAGATAAATATATGCAGTATAAATGCTATTGACTATTCCTTTATAATGTCATCCATCTATAATATATGAACATTATAACTTACATTACGCTTATGGCATAGGAGCCAATATAGCCAAAAATACCATGTCTGGTTAAAGAAAAACTTAATGTGCTAATTGCAAAGTGAATGTTTTAGGGAATGGCATTTGTACATTGCGTTGAGATTTGAAGTATTTGTTAGAAAAAATGGTTTCTTTCCTAGATGATAACGACAAGGAAGAGAGATTTACCATCCACAGGACTCGGTAGGAATCTTGGCCCTGTCGCCGTGGAGTTTCAGTCGGACTGATCCATGTGAACCCCTCTTAAGCTGGGTTAATGATTGCAGCTTCATCAGTTTGGTGATGTTTAAATGAGATGGCCAAAGTTGAAAATGCTTCATGCTGTAGTCCCTCATTGAGTATTAAATTTGCCAGTACAATTCCAGTTCTGCAAATCAGCAGGGAATTATTACCCCAAGTGATTTTCTTTTTTTTTTTTTTTTTTTCGAGACAGGGTTT
>NW_004949117.1:1305469-1314054 GCF_000317375.1 Microtus ochrogaster
GCTCTGTAGACCAGGCTGGTCTCGAACTCACAGAGATCCGCCTGCCTCTGCCTCCCGAGTGCTGGGATTAAAGGTGTGTGCCACCACCACCCGGCCCCCAAGTGATTTTCTAGTAGTTTTTAACACGGTTACATTTTTGTTTTGTTTTGTTTTGCTTTGGTTGTGAGTACAGGATAATACGTGGAGCTTGGCGCTGGAGATGTCACTTTCCTGAGGCATTATTATGAGAACACTTTAGAACTGAACTAAATTCTAAATTGGGAACATTTGGGTTGTTTTCCTTTTATCATTTAACTCAAGTGAGGCAAACACTGTGTGTTTTAAGTTCTTTAATTTTGGTTCACATTTGTATACTCAAGTGTCTTAATTATTCTATTAGATAGTGCACCAATTTATCTGATAATTATATTTCTATTAACTTCAGTCATGTGTAGCCATGTATTTAAAAGAAAATGGCCTAAAACACTTGAACAGCGATTGCCTAGTTTAGCCTTCCTTCTTAATGATGGTTCACCAGAGTAGGTCTGACGGACCATGCAGTCAACACCTGCTTTGTGGAAGTCTATTTTACCTTTATTATTTTATCTCTTTATTTATATTTTTAAATTATGTGTGCTACACAAATGATTTGGTATGGAACAAGAATCACAACATACTCCAGTCTTACTTCTCTTCCTGATGCTAAGCACTGTTCCGTGTCTGTCACTGCTGTGAGCTGATGGTACCTCACATTTGTTTGTGCATGTATGAATTCATGTTGAGTGCTAAGCACATTATATCATCCTGTCTTTTTCTTTGTCAGTATCTCATTGCGTTTATTATTTTTTGTTAGCAATACAAATCTATCCGAGTACATTTATCTGGTATTTGGGTTTCCTTAGAGTGGCTGTTCTATTTCTTTGCCAGCACTTTCTAGACGACAGAACAGTCACACTGTTTGAACAAGTTGGATCTATTACTCCTCGCAGTAAGGGGGAACATTAGTGAAGGAGAGCCACAGGGTGTCTGGGAGGATTTAGCATTGCTGATAGTAAGGGATCTGACTCTGAGGTGATTTGGAGCGGCAGGGTTTCAGGAAGCGGGAGATGGGGCTGTCAAGTGTCACCTAGGATAGAAGACTGGACTGGAGCTCTGCCTGTGACAGTCAGGTAGACGCAGTGGCTGCTGTCGTCTGCTGTAGATCCTGTTTGTAGTGATGTGTTCTTCTCTGTGTGGAAATTCTCATGGAGGGACGCTGTTTTGTCTTGTCCCGTTGCAATCTCAGTGTTTGTCCGACATTTATGTTCAGTAGAAGAATGCTGTAATTTTGGATTTTGTAGCCAAACCAAGACCTGCGGGAGGCTGCAAAGCCAGCTCCATTGCATCAGGAGCTGCTGTTACACGACATCCCAGTTTTCACTGGCTTAAATTTTCTTTTTCTTTATGCTTGAGCTTTATATTAATAGAAATACTATATAAATCCCTGTAGGTTGGATTATATCAAAGGATATAATTATATCGTTAAATTTGATTTCTTACCATTTTTTATAAGCCTATACGTATTTCTTCTGCCAATAGGGCACTTAAGCCAAGGATAGGCATTACAACTCTAATTTTTTTCTCTTTGATAATGGTAGAATGTTATTTTACCTTTAAAAAACATTTTTAACAGACTTTAGGGGCTCTAGAGGTTTCAAGAACAAGCCAATGTTTACCTGGATATTAGCCCTGTGTGTGCTTCTTTGTTTCCTGTGCGTCGCTGTTTTGTATGGACAGTCATCGACTGACTGCCCTACAATTATTAAACTGTCCTCTGTCAGTCGTTTAACTCTTCCTGTAAAGCCTTCAGATTAACAGTCCTCCTGAAATATGTGGTATTCCTGTGTTTGTCAGAGAGGAGGTTCCCCAGAAGTATGTTAGCATAGCAGTATCGCTTGTTGATGAGTCTGTCTGTTTTCATTTAGTGGAAGTACCATGTCGTGTTCTAAATGCAGGCATGGACATCAGCCTACGGCACAATTTCTGTTAACTGACCTCCATCTACCTGATTGGATCTTGTTCTGTTTCCTCTGTAAAACATCGGGACTGGAGACTACAATAAGCCAAATGTTTACTGACGGTGGCTGTACTGCACTGTGTATAATGCATTTCAGTAGATTATAATCTTGATATAATCCTGTTTTACATTGTCAGTATTCATATATGATGTTTCTAAAAGCAGTTGTTGTTTGCTGTGCTTGCTATTTTATATTTCTTATTTAATTCGACATTACCAAATATAACAACGTGAGTAAAAAAATGAAAGATAATTTCATAGATGATTAAAGTGGTTTGCTTTTTTCAAAATCTTGTAGTTAAAAAAGTATAGATTAAAACAATTATAGAATCACAAGATTAAAATACATTAATCAAGGATCACTTTCCTCTGTAGGGAACTCTGACAATTAAACATTTTTTAAACATACAATTGAATATAGAAAATATAGTGATTTATGAGCATTTATTTCCTAAATAGTAAATTTTGAACATATTTTTTTGTGAACCAAAAAAAAAAAAAGAAACATTTTGGTGATTCTTCTTATCATAGCTCTATATTGTAAAGGCAGATAACAACTGAAAATTTGTGAACAGAAATCTAAGTTTGCATTATCTAAATGTAATACTTCCCCTTGCCTTCAAGCAGGGCTTCCCTGTATAGCCCTGTCTGTCCTGGAACTCGCTCTGTTTACCAGGCTGGTCTCACTCACAGAGATCCACCTGCTTCTGCCTTCTGAGTTCTGGAATTAAAGGCACATTTACTTGTTTTTCAGGATTTTTGAGGGGGTTCGTTTTTATTCAATAATACTTTTTTTTGCTGTAGAACAGTGGTTCTCAACCTGTGGGTCACGACCCATTTGGAAGTCAGTTCTTTCACAGGGGTCACCCAAGACCATTAAAAAAAAAACCAAAGATACTTACATTGCAATTCATAACAGCAGCAAAATTATAGCTATGAAGTAGCAACAAAAAATATTTTATGGTTGGGGGTCAGCACCACGTGATTAACTGTATTTAAAGGTCACAGTGATACGAAGGCTGGAAATCACTGGTGTAGAATATTATCCACATAGGCATTTGGAATACAATGTGGTATTTCTAGTTAGAAAATTAACACTAGTGATCATTAGCCCTAAAGCTAAGAGAAAGAAATGAGATTACCGTGCTGTACTAGCCTCTTTGACATAACAGCTACAGTACCCAGTCACTTGGAAATCATCTCAGTCTCTGTCAGGAATCCCAAAGTGGCAGTCTCCCTGTTGGTTTCTCATGGGAAACTCTAGGACAGTCACAGGGTTCTGTGATTGTTGGGTTCCTCCTTGCGTGGGTATTTGCTCCCCTATCTGATCATCACCACAGCTTCCGGCCAGCCCCCTTGCAGCATGTAACCTAAGAAAGGGCAAAGATGATGATGTAACTTGTTTTGTAATATCCTAGAGGTTGTACGCCACCTCTCCCATCTACTGTTATTTGTTAAAATCAGTACATAAAGTTCATACTTGAAGGGAAATTGACGCAACTTTCGAATATGGAAGAATCAGCTGTACTGTAGATATTTTGCGTGTGTACAGATCAGGAAGAGAGGGATTTGCTTATAATCCTTGGTTTCGTTTCAGGACACTGCCTTAGGAAAACCTCGAGAGGTTTTTCGTCTTCCTACAGATTTGACAGCATATGACAATCGTCTTTGTGCATCTATCCATTTTACATCCCCTACCTGTGTTACCTTGTCAGATGGAACTGGAAGATTATATGTCATCGGAACAGGTGACCGTGGAAATAATCCTGAAAAATGGGAAGTGAGTTGTTTTTGTTCTTTGTAAGACTTGTGCAGAATCCAGAAGGTGTATGCAGACTAGACAGAGAGCCACTTTCTGACTGCGCTGTGTGCTCTGGGAAGCACCCTTTCCTGTCATGATTCTGGGACATTGCTTTCTTTCTTTTCCTCCTGTCCATTCCTTTCAAGTGTCCTGTTATTTGGTCTTTTTTTTCTTTTGTCAAGAGTGCTGATCATATTTCTCTTTTATAAACTATGCATTTAAATATGTATAATTTTTCCCCTACAGATTGTGTTTAATGAAGAACTTGGGAATCCGTTTATTATAATTCACAGTATCTCGTTGCTGAAAGCTGAAGAACATTCAGTAGCTGTGCTTCTTCTTCGAATAGAGAAGGAGGAATTGGACATGAAAGGAAGTGGTTTCTATGTTTCTTTGGAGTGGGTCACTGTCAGTAAGAAAAACGAAGGTAAAGTAAACAAGATTTCAAACCTCTCTAGTTAGCCTTCCCTTATGTGGGCTTGAAATGGAAGATTTACTGCTTGCTTCTTGAGCAATGTAATAAACTATGCTTCTAAAAAGACTATGATATGCTTCTACGACCAACTATGCAGTTTGTTTAAAAGAATTACATGAATTTTCGAGACCTCAAATTGTAAACAGTAGTTTCTTGTCCCGTCTGCCAGTTCCCAAATGCCCAGCCACCATTTCCCAAATTACTACATAGAGGCTTAATAACAATTATAAGTGCTGGGCCAGTAGCTCAGGTTTGTCACTAACTAGCTCTCATCTTTAAGTTAACCCATACACCCTATTTACACTCTGCCACATGGTGGGACCTTTATTAACATGGCATGTTCATCTCCTGCTCCCTCTGCATCTGGCTGGCAACTCCTCAGACTCTGCCTTTTCTTCCCATCATCCTTAGTTTGGTCACCCTGTCTGTACCTTCTGCCAGATTACTGGTCATCACCATTTTATTAAACCAATTTGAGTGACAAATATTTACAGTGTACAGTGGATTATTTTAGAGCACATATTTATAAAAATACGAATACTATAAAGGTATATAGTCACCTGAAATGATTTTTTTTGTTTGCTCACTGGTTTGTATTCTTTCCTTCCTTATTATATTTTTAAATTATTACATTTTAAAAATTTTTGTGTAATTTATTTTGATCACATTCTTTTTCCTCCCCCAAGTCCTCCCAGATACTCCCCACCCAACATCATGTTCCTTCATTCTTTCTCAAAACACCAAAAGGTCCCAAAACAAAAAAACAAAAAGTGTGTGTGCGTACACACACAAACACACCCACAAAAGAAAACAATCCTCTTGGAGTTTTACATGTATATCTTGGGAATCAAAGTATTGGTCAACTACCCTGTCCTGAAGTGTGCTTGTCTACCCAGTGATACTGCATTGGGAAAAGCTGATTTTCATTATACCAGCAGGTATCTATTGCTAATTACCTCCTCATTAGTAGTGGGACTTTGATACACTTTGACGTTGTGCTAGAGTTTTATCTGGCATGAACTTGTATAGGTCTGTGCATACTGTCACAGTCTCTGAGTTCATAGGTGTATTAGCCCTGTTTTGTCTAGATAACACTACTTCCTTGAAGTTATCTTCTACCTCTGGCCTTTCCACGTCATCTTCTGCATAGGTTCCTGTGGTAGTTTGAATGTGATTGGTCCCCGTAAGCTCATGGGGAGTGGCACTACTAGGAAATATGGCCTCCTTAGCGTAGGTGTGGCCTTGGAGCAAAAATGACACTGTGGGGTTGGACTTTGATGTCTGATATACGTTCAAGCCACGATCAGTGTCTCAGTTCACTTCCTGTGGCATTCTGATTAAGATGGAGGACCCTAAGCTCCTTCTCCAGCATCATGTCCGCCCGCACATTGCCAAGTCCCTCCATGATGATAACGGACTCAACCTCTGAACCCTAGTCCACCCAGTTAAACGTTTTCTCTGTAAGAAGGAGTGGCACTATTAGGAGGTGTGGCCTTGGTGCAGGAACTGTGTCAATGCAGTGTTCAGGGTCCCAGCCAACCGTGTTGCCTGTGGGGTTCTTGGTACAGAGTAGTTCTTTTATCTGAAGTGTTTGGAGTATGTAGAAAACAGTCTGTCTTCATCAGAGAATAAGTTCATTAAAACTTTAAAATTCAGTTAAATTGGTATTTATTGTAAAGGTTTTAAGTTGTTATTTCACTATTAATTATAATGATTGTAGAGTTCTATTTTGGTATATAAGAATCAATTACTCTGTAAATGTTTTATTTTTGGAAGCCTTCATTAGTAACGAGAAAAAAAATTCATTCCACACGTTCCCCCTCGCTCTCAGCTAGTGTCTCTTTTCAAAAGGTGCCTATTGCATGCCAGTGGGGGAAAGTAGTTAGTCCCCTGAAGGTCTAGACTTTGTTCTCCAGACGAAATTGTGCAGGTTTGATGTACTTTACATACGGTGTCATTCACTGGGATCAGCCACCAGGCATGTGTGACTATTGAGCACTGGAAATGTGGAGAAGTAACAGAGGAAGTGCATTTTAACATTTACCTAATTTTAATTAAGCTGCCATTTACAGCAAGTGGCTGCTGTACTGGACAGTACAATTTAGAGAAAATTTCATCAAACCAGTATATTAAAGTAGGGATTTATTTGAGGTAGATAAAGTTGTCAGGAGTATGTGAATGTGTGTGGGTTTTGTGTGTGTGTGTGTGTGTGTGTGAATTGGAAGCCAGAGGACAGTTATGGGAGTCAGTTCTCTCTTCCATCATGTGAGTCAGTGGATCAGACTCTTGTGATCAGGCTTGGTGGCAAGAGTCCTTACTCACTGAGCTAGCTGCCTTGGTGGCCATAAGTTGTCAATTTTCTATTCCTAAAAAGATTTTTTTTTTTATATTATAGCTTTTCATAATCCTTACTTTCCTCCAGACAGTAAAAAGTATGAGATTACGAAGCATCACGTTCTCCGTGGAAAGTCGGTGCCACATTACGCTGCTGTCGAGCCTGACGGAAACGGTCTCATGGTTGTGTCCTATAAGTCCTTCAAGGTTGTTTCGGTTGATCAGGAGCTTGAAGAAAGTATGGATGAAGACAGGTCAGAGAAAATCAAAGGTAATTTAACCTGCCAGGGGGCGCTCATGTGCACTTATGTACATATACATGCATGTCTGCTTAGTTATGAGTCCCACTAGGGCACAATAGATTGCTTTCTCTTAATTTTATTTCATGGCCCCATTTTTTTGGAAGATTCTCCCTGAATGATGTGAACTAGTTTACCTTCATAATTTTGTAATACCATGGTGTTTTAGAAATTGCAGTTGGCTTACTTGATTCTCTGTCTAATACTTAATAAATAATACTTAATAGATAATAAATAAATAATGTTTATGTTAATAATGGATAAGGCAGTATGATAATGCTCTTCTAAAATAAGGTCTAATATCCATATTCTTACCTTTATTTAAACTGGCAGTTTCTTGACGGTAAGTGGATAAAGGTCAGGAGGTCATGCCTTAGAATAAAAACGTTAGGATTAATCAGAATAGTATACTTAACAAAATTATATAGCATTTGATAATCATATATTCTTTGCATCTGCCTTTTATTCTGAAATGACTAAATTATTTGGAATAAAATTGGGGACTGAAGAGGTGACTCAGAAGTTAAGAGCACTTGCTGATCTTGCTGACCTGGCTATGATACCCAGCACCCGCGTGGTGGCTCACGACCATCCTTATCTCCAGGACATACATGTGAGCACGCATACATATTAAGTAGAAATAAAGAAAGCTTTAAAATAAAATTGGCCTCAGTAAATTTGAGTACTTTTTAAAAAAGATTAATCCTTTATGGCATATTTAAATATACTAATGTAATTAATGTTAAAAATATGTTCCCAAATTTATGAATATATGAGCCTCTCGATACAGAAAGAGTTATGCCTTTAGGGCCTTTTCCTCTCTTTCCTCACTTTGTTACCTCACATACAGTTTTTGTTAGACGTGGACTTCTTCCCAATAAATACAGTAACCTTATTTCACTGCTAAATGTAGTAAAGTCTTTACCAAGGCAGTGTTCTTAAAGCAAACCTCCGTGCCTGTAGAACTCATTCACTGAGCAGGTGTGAAGGACTGAGAGCCTTGATCACTGGGGATGTCTCTGCCTCCATGCTGTGACCACGGCAAACCAGTCCCAGCAGAGCACAGTGTGCGTTTATGTCCAACTGCTGGTTTTCTTGTTGATGCTTTGTGTTACACCTTGCAATTTATCAATTATTGTTTGTGATATTTTCTTTTCTTTTTTTTTAATATTTATTTTATTTATTTATCATGTATACAATATTCTGTCTGTGTGTATGCCTGCAGGCCGGAAGAGGGCACCAGACCTCATTACAGATGTTTGTGAGCCACCATGTGGTTGCCGGGAATTGAACTCAGGACCTTTGGAAGAGCAGGCAATGCTCTTAACCACTGAGCCAACTCTCCAGCCCTGTTTGTGATATTTTCATGATGATAAAGGAAAAGAGGATATTTTAAATTATATATGTTTGATTGGTTAGCATTCTTAACACTTCTGAGAATAGAAACTGGTTTCATTCTCTGTAAACCTCATGAAAATGGTACTTGTGGACTATTTGGTATTATCATAATAATTTTCTTTAGTCTGTTTTCACTAAAACATGTAATTTTACAGGTTCCTCTTAGCCTTATTGTCAGAAGTTATCCATTATGCGATTAGATTGAGTAACTGATATGTTCACATTTCAGGGAGATGGGGGGGG
>NW_004949117.1:1314154-1317452 GCF_000317375.1 Microtus ochrogaster
GGGGAGGGAGAGTGTGTGTGTTGTAAATAAGTGGCTAAAGAAGGGGGAAGTTAAAAAGAGGCAGAAAGTGAAGTAACAAAGTAAGGGGTTGCTGTCAGTAGTATTTATGAGTGCCATCTCTTAATGTATTGGGTGAGCCTGGAAGAGGAAAGTATCGTGTGCATTTGTTACAACTCTTTGTGTCAAATTCCTTGAAGTCTTTGTGCTTACAATTTGTGTATATGTGAGAGAATACTCACTAGGAAATACAGTGATTGGCTGGATAGGTTTTCTCTTTGATTTTGTGTGTTACGTCTAATTTTTATTATGTAATGCATTTTCTTTTTCCCAGTAGAACCTCTGTATTACTGGCAGCAAACTGACGATGATTTGACAGTAACAGTAAGGCTTCCAGAAAACTGTGCAAAGGAAGATATTGAAATACGGTTTTTGCCTGATAACATCAGCGTTATGCTGAAGGATGTCCAGGTTTTGGAAGGAAAGCTCTATTCATCTATTGATCATGAAAGCAGTGCATGGACAATTAAAGAGAATGACAGGTATTTTTGTAGTTTTACATTTGAAATTTTAATTTTTATGATTTTAGTTTTTAGTATTTTCTCTCTACAATAGTTATGTTAAAGATGAATGTTAATAGTTCCATCCATATTGGTGACTTTTTAGATAGATTAAAAATGCTGAAACTACATCAAAAAGTAGTTAAGAGTAAAGATGCTGCTGTACTTCTGTGATTTCTTTTCTTTTATATATATATATATATATGTATATATACATACATATATATATATATATATATTTGAGACAGGGTTTGGAGCCTGTCCTGGAACTAGCTCTTGTAGACCAGGCTGACCTCGAAATGTTTTGCTCATCTATTAATGTTTTTTAAAAGCAAGACATGAACTGTTAAGAAAATATTTATATAAAAGACATTTTCACTGTATAAAAGCCTTACAAACTCCTAAGATAACCAAGAGGCTTAGACTGTATTTCAGTTGGTAGAGGGATTGCTTAGCATGCACAAATTACTGTTTTTTTTTTTATAATATATGGAAAAACAATTATGTTTGAAGTTCTTTTGAAACAGTGTGTTTCCACATCTGTTTGACTGTGTCTATGTGTATGCAAAAGTCTTGATAGCATTTAGAATTGGCAATTGAAAATCAGCCAGTACAGTTGGTAGCTCGAACACACTGCTCAGTTGGAAGTTGCTTAACCACTTAGGTGTTTTCCATTCCTATTTGGAACATGGACATAAAGACATTTATTTGGTTGTGTGAAGCAGTAGATGAGGGAAAACATGAAGTGCCCGAGGTAGTCCCTCTCACAGGGTAAAGCATTAGGTGAGTGTGAGCAGTGTTGTTGCTTTTGTTACCGTTCTCATCAGACTGGCAAATTCCTTAGAGAATATAACTAAGTCTGGGCATTATTGATTGTGGTGGTAATTTCCAGTGTTAATGATAAGAACTTTTATTATGTAAGTGATATTATTTTGGATTTTTCATGACAGGGTTTCTCTGTAGCTTTGGAGCCTGTCCTGGAACTAGCTCTCGTAGACCAGGCTGGTCTCGAACTCACAGAGATCCGCCTGCCTCTGCCTCCCGAGTGCTGGGATTAAAGGCGTGCGCCACCAACACCCTGCTAGTGATATTATTTTGTATAGTCTCTTAAATAGTTGCAGAAAAAATTTAGTGCTTTAATTGTTTTATGAATTCGTGATAGCAACAGCCTTGCTGAAGAATAGTTGATAAGTTTGCATGTTTACTTTGATAATTACAATAATAGGTCATATTGTATTCTTGGATTTGTGTGCTTGAAGCTGTTCCAGGATGTGAGCTAGCGTGCTGCACATTTATCAGAGATGGCACATGGAAAAGCTTCCTTACTGTGGGGGCAACACAAGGCCTGCCACCTGGGTTGCCTCTCCTGTCCAAAAAAGACACAGGCGGCTGCTTCCTCTGTCCTTACTTAGCGCTTCATTTTCCTGCAGCAGAAGTTTCTCATCACTGGGTCTCTGACACGGCCTGCCTAGTGCAATTGAAGTTTCTGTTTAATGGCTTAAATGTGTAGAATTAGATATAAAGCAAGTTATATAGACTGTATTAACATTTTTCCTGTGTTACAAAGTTTCTTTTTAATTCCTACATTTGTTTTCAGTTCTTTAAAAGTTGATGTTTTAAAAACTAACATTGACAGTAATTTAACGTGCCCTGTCTTTGATTAAAATTACATGGTAAGGCTCTTAGTTTCTGATAGTAAATTGTTGGGTCTGTATCTTAAGAGGTTAGTTGTGGGTCAGTTGTTGTTGTTGTATATGGTGCACTGCTCATCTATCTGCTGTGTCCCATCGATCCATGCTGCTTGTGCTTTATTACTTGGATTTAGTAGCACGCTACCTACCTGCATTCCATTTTCTGTTTTCTCAGTCTCTCCAATTCTGTCTTCAGGCCACGTGGCGCTCCATTTCAGGTGGCACTTTCATGCTTATGAAGTTTAGGTTATCATTGGATTATAGCTAAAAGTCAAAGTGAGTGAGATTTTTGGTAAAATACTCTCTAGATACTAGATAGGTAATTTTTACCTCCCTCTCCTCCTCCTTTCTTTCTAGTCTTCCCCTTCGCTCTTTTTCCTCTCTCTCTAATTTTGATATGTGCTCTCACTCCTTAGCCTCAAGTAGCCATGAACTCTTGATTCTTTGCTGTTTGAGCCTACTGAGTGCTGGGATACTGTAATGAAATACTGCACCGATTTAAATGAATAATATTTAATGTAGCATCGTGTTTCTCATTTAATCATTTAGCTTGGAGATTACCTTGATTAAGAAGAATGAAGGTCTGATGTGGCCAGAGCTGGTCGTTGGTGATAAACAGGGGGAACTCATAAGGGACCCAGCCCAGTGTGCTGCAATAGCAGAACGCTTGATGCACCTGACCTCCGACGAACTGGTAAGCAAGTACAGTAGTATAAGACGCTGTCCAAGAATCCAGGAGTATCTTTTTTTTTTTTTAAAGATTTATTTATTTATTATGTATACAGTGTTCTGTCTGTCTGTATGCTTGCTGGCCAGAAGAGGGCACCAGATCTCATTTACAGATGGTTGTGAGCCACCATGTGGTTGCTGGGAATTGAACTCAGGACCTCTGGAAGAGCAGTCAGTGCTCTTAACCTCTGAGCCATCAGCCATCTCTCCAGCCCCCAGGAGTATCTTTTTTTTTTTTTTTTTTTTTTTGATTTTTTGAGACAGGGTTTCTCTGTAGCTTTTGGTTCCTGTCCTGGAACTAGCTCTTGTAAACCAGGCTGG
>NW_004949117.1:1317552-1320354 GCF_000317375.1 Microtus ochrogaster
TTAAAAGCGTGCGCCACCACCGCCCAGCTTCCCCAGGAGTATCTTATATGAAGATTATGCCACGTCAAACATTAATCTGCCTTTCCTTATGTAAATGCCACCGATAAGTGATTATCAACCTAATTAATGTTTTAATATGGATTGAAACTCTAATATTTATATGTTTTACTATGAATATATATACAGAAATGTGAAGGCATATTTTACATGGTGTATGTGTGTAGCTATCTTGAGATTCCTTAAAAGAATCAACCAATGTTGACAGAAACAGCAATTACAGTTGTGCCATTTATATGCCAATATCCGAGACTTGATTGTATAGTAAATTATTGTAATAGTGCTATAATAAATATACAGATGTCTCTGCACTACATACGTAAGCAGTGTAGAAATGACTCTGGAGTTTCCTCACAAAACTAAAAGCAAAACTGCCATGGGTGTGAGCTGTACCGCATTCCACGCCCAGCAAGTGTGTAAGTCCCTCTTTCCCCATGTCATCACGAGCATACATTGGTGAACAGAATAGTCAAAGCCTAACCAATATAAAACCTAATTTAAAAAAAGGATAAAGTGAGATAAAAATAAAATATGTCTCTCTGTTAGTGTCACCGAGTCCCTGCATCCCTTTGCTGTCTCATGGAGTTGGAGCTTTGCTCCTTTATAAATCTAGCAGTCAGTGTTCTTATCTTTATCTGTTTTGTGTCTGTGCTTATTGCTGTCCTTTGCCTTTCTGCACCTCCTACTTCTTTCTCAAGTCTAGTCTTGAGTTAAGATTTGTGGGGAAGATTGCTCTTTGTTCCTACTTCACCATCTTCTAGCTCAGTAATTGTCTTAATGAATGAACTATTAAGCTGAGGGCTTGTTAAACTTCATGGTTTCAAAGAAGCATTGATATTTATGAGAGAAGTTACTTATGCCCCAAACAGTGTTTTATGTTTTTTGAAAAATAGAGACATCCAGTATTGTCATATATATCTAACATCAGTAAGCTAGGGAAATGGTAGATTGTAAATTGTTCTCTTTTTCCATTTTTGGAAGTTGTCTACCCACTTTTGATACCTAGGTAATGCTTATATCATAAAGTGATTAGGGAATTCATCCTCCATCATGGAAGAGATTATGTAATGTTGCTGTTGTGTCTTAGCCATCTGAGCTTTGAGTTCCCTTTTTTGGTGTTTTTAACAATTCAATTTAATACATAGAGTGTTACCTTAAATATCACTTTCTGTTGACTTTAAATTTTTTCTCTCTTTAATTGCTACGTTTATCTCTCTCCTCTGCTTAGTTTGTTATTTTTCTGCTTTCAAAGTAGTTTAGATAATTAATTTTTAAAATAATCATTTAATGTATACACTTTTGGATGAATATTTGTGTATATGTCATGTCTATCTCTGACATTATTTGTCTTTTAAAAAGTATTATTTATGTACAACTTAAGAATTATATATCCATTCCCTTATCATTTGTATTGTTGTCATATATTTTATTTCTGTCTCCGATCCCTCATAATTCAGTATTTTTAGCCTTAGTCAGATTTTTGAAGAAGAGCAAAAGTGAGAGAGACAAGTCATTGGCTTACGTGGTCCTCATTTCCTCTCTTTCCATTTGTGTTGACTCAGCCGTCACTTACATTTTTCCCTCCGTGAAGGATTTCCCTCAGAGTTGCCTGCGGTGGTGTATATAATCTGGTGATTAATTCTCTCGGCTTTTGTTGGTAGACTTACTTTTCTTGCTTAACTTCTTTCAGTTGCCTTTGTGAGGATTATGATTCAGTGGTAGCACAGTTATTGTTCGTTTTAGAAAGGCTGTATTGTATTTGGCTGAAAGAGCTTTTGTGAGAAGTCAGATATTTGAATCTTTGTTCAGCCATGCAAAATAGTTTCTTCTGACTGCTGTTAGTGTTTCTCTTTATCACTGCTTTTCAGCAGTCGTATTATTGTGACTTGCAGTACTCTGATGTTTTTAAACATACTGTGATTTGTGATGTGTTTAGCGTTCTGTCTTTATACTCATGCATTGGCTAATCACCTATCTCATGTTTGGTTTTCTATTCTCACTTTGCATTTTCATATGGAAAAAATTCTCTAGCTCCTTTTCTTCTATCTTCCATATCTCAACATGCCCAGTTTTCTTTTCGTCTTTGAGTATATAAAATATGTTTACAGTACCTAAGTGTTTTTGTTGTTGCTGGCTGGTTGGCTAGTTGGTTGGTTGATTGGTTTTAGTGTCTTGGTACAGGATGCAGGTCTAGCCTGAACCAGTCTCTCTGTGTACCCAGACTGGCTTTGAAGTCATGACGCTTGGTCCTTCTGTCTTCAGCATTTGAGTCCTGGGTTCATAGGCTTGAGACACTGTCCAGATGACCAAAGCTGCCATTTTGACATCTTTTTTAGGATGAATAAATTTTTCTTATTGTTTGATTATTACTTGTTTTTTAATTATTTATTTTATTTTACTTTTTTTTTTTTTGGCTTAAGAATCCAAATCCAGATAAAGAGAAACCTCCATGTAATGCTCAGGAATTAGAAGAATGTGATATTTTCTTTGAAGAGAGCTCCAGTTTATGCAGATTTGATGGCAATACATTAAAAACAACCCATGTGGTAAGTTCTTGATAATAGTAATTCTAAAAAGATGTAGATAATAAATAGAAAGTTGGCAGATAAAAATTGAACAAAATACATGTTTGCAAAAATAGTTTGGTTGGCCGGGCGGTGGTGGCACACGCCTTTAATCCCAGCACTTGGGAGGCAGAGGCAGGCGGATCTCTGAGTTCGAGACCAGCCTGGTCTACAAGAGCTA
>NW_004949117.1:1320454-1323537 GCF_000317375.1 Microtus ochrogaster
CCAGGACAGGCTCCAAAACCACAGAGAAACTCTGTCTTGAAAAAACAAAACAAAACAAAACAAAAATAGTTTGGTTGAAAGGTATTGGATGTGATAAATTGCATAGGCACATTCTGCAATGCCAGGGTATAGTACATCATGTATGGGGGAGGGGGCTGCAATCCAGTCCGTAGCTCAAATCTTAGCAGCTGCCAAGTTTTTACCACCATATTTTTTCCTCTGTTCTTCCTTTCTTCTGGCTGTAGAGTTTAAGAATGAACTGCATTTATTGTTCCTTTGCCTACTTGATGTAGGCACTAAAGATGAAGGCATTCTTTTAGTGTAACCAGAATACCGTTAAGGAAATTTAATATTGATAGAATAGTCTCACTGTAAAGCTGATACTCGATTGCACTATCTGTTCAAGTGATGTGCTTTCAAGCAGCGTTCGGCCGTAACTCCCCAGCTCAGCCCATGCAGCACTACATTTAGGTGTAGTGTCGCTTTCTTCTTGACTTTAGAACAGCCAATTACAAATTTCGGCATAGAATTCATTTGTGTAATTCATTCAATATGTTTATATTTTTTATTAGAATACTTTGGTCAAATTTGATGACAGTTATGATTTATTAAACATCAAGTATGATCAGTTTTGAAATGGGATCATGATCAGTATTCCAGGAACAGGTGATGACTGCACTGTGTATTGGGGATAAGAAGAATGTGTAAGAGGACAAGAGGAGTCAGTAAAGGCAGACTGGAATACACTTTGATATACCATATAGCACAAGTATGGGTGAAGTAAACGGAAGAAGAGAACGAGCTAATGAGAACAAGGGACTCACCCTCTTGTTTGCATGGTTGATCTCTCTTAGTTAAGCTTTCAGTTGGTGCTGCTCTCCAGTCATGCATAGGGGGCTCAGGGATGAATTAGTTCTGTCCTTAGGAATGGTAATACTCACTTCACAGTAAACACATTTTTATGTAGATTGTATTGTAGCCTTCCTGTAGCTCAGTTAGGTTTGTCCTTCTAGGAAAGCCCTCAGTAATCCAGAGGAAAATGATGGATGTGAAGAAAGAGCTGAAGCAGTGCTGGGTCCTCTGCGGCTTTCGTAACGGCCATTTGCCAGTGGAATTTTGAAAATAAGTCTCACTTAGCCACTGACAGTCCAGAGCAAAGGGAAGGAAGAAATAAACAGTGGCGAGAGCACAGCAGCCATTTCCTTGCTGCAGAGTGAGCTCTGGGACTCTCTAAATGCCTGCTCCTGGGTGTTGTTCTCATGAGCGGGCAGCTTTGTAGGTTGCCCTGGTGAACCATTGAATCCTCACGCTACAGCCTTCGCAGCTTTCCTTAGCCTCAGAGTCCTAACCAACATCTCGTTCTTCACTGGACTGTAGAATTTATGGACTCACGTCAGCATATATCATACACTGGGCCTCTCAGCCCTGACCCTATCCTTACTATCTACATTTGATATTATTTCTGTTGATATTTAAACCTCCAATAATAAAATGGTTGATGAGGAATATGGCTGCAACCTGGCTCTGTTAAAGAAATTTCCCTGTGAGTGAGATCCAACTGTGAGTCTCAAATTAGTGAAATGGAGTTCCTGAAGTATCAGTATTACAGTAACAGCTGCTAACAATATTATTGATAGTAACAGTAACATGATTCAGGAACACAGTGGAGCTATTGATAAGTAGATCTGAGGCCTTATCTGATAATGTGATTTTTTTTTTTCCTTGTAGCATAGAAGCAATTACTCAAAATCTCAAGGCACTACTTTCAACTATTGCATGAAGATAACAACAGCCTCTTGAGCTATGCCGATTAGTACTTAGAACATGCCTGGCATATAGAATGTGCTCCTAAGTTGTAGTGGCTGCTAATTATTCTTGGTATTATTTACAAGTTAACACTAGCAAGTTTAAGGTTTGTGTTCTGTGATTTAGCACTCTTCTTGTGTTTCAGTTGGTACTGGCTGTCAAATGTTAAACTGACTACTGACACTGAGGGGTGGTAGTGAAAGGGCACCCAAGACCAAGTTCTCCGCACAAGGAAGATTTCTTTGGCCCAGAGGGACAGAGCGCAGGGAACAAGAGACAGAGACAGGAAGTAGAGGGCGAGGGAGAAGGGGAAGTGGACAAAGGACTGCCTCTGAATAGAGAGGAGGCAGATGTGGCCCATGGGAGAATGGCTGTTGGTAAAGGTAAAGGGGGAAACCCGCATTAGGATGAGGTGTTAATTGTGTGAGCCAAAGGGGGATTTTAGTTGCTGGATTTCCATACTTGGTAGCTGGAACTTGGTGGTCAGCCTCAGGAGAGGGAAGTGACCAAATAAGGGAATAGACCTTGAAGGCTAGCTTCAGGAATGTAATCTAATACTTTTTAGTAAGGCGAGGAACTAGGAGAGGAGAGGGGCGAGGCCTGCCAGAGCCGTGTGTTCTAGTGGGCTAATGTCCCTTCAGATGGCATAATGGTTAAGAACAGAGAGTCTGGGTCCAAATTTCTTGTCGGTAGCTTCAGCACTTCCTGACCTGGGACAGTTAAGTGCCCCACAACATTGCTTCTGTCAGCTTTAAAATGAGTGTAACAGAGACATTCCTTTCAGGATATCTATGAGGAATCAGTCCAGAAATCAGGTCCTCAGAGTTTAGAGCAAGCAAAACATGGTGGTGGTCAGTACACGTGTGAAATCCTGGGCTGGGAAGGACTGCCAAGTACGAGGCAGCCTGAGCTGCGGACTTAGACCTTGTCTTAGGAAGAATGGAGGAGGAAAAGTTGGTTTCAAAACAGTTATGTCTTATGTCCGTTTTCATTACTAACTTTTGAATAAATTGATTTTGATCCCTTTAGGTGAATCTTGGCAGCAACCAGTATCTGTTCTCAGTCACCGTGGATCCTAAAGAAATGCCCTGTTTCTGTCTGCGCCATGACGTCGATGCCCTCCTCTGGCAACCGCACTGCAGCCAGCAGGATGACATGTGGGAGCACATCGCCACCTTCAATGCCCTAGGTAGAGAGCATGCTCCTCAGGAGGGTTCCAGGCCGCCCTAGGTAGAGAGCATGCTCCTCAGGAGGGTTCCAGGCCGCCCTAGGTAGAG
>NW_004949117.1:1323637-1332235 GCF_000317375.1 Microtus ochrogaster
CAGGCCGCCCTAGGTAGAGAGCATGCTCCTCAGGAGGGTTCCAGGCCGCCCTAGGTAGAGAGCATGCTCCTCAGGAGGGTTCCAGGCCGCCCTAGCAGTCGTCGTCTCAGATGAAAGCTGTTTCATTTGAGCCAGGCCTGCTAGTTAATTGGTTCATGCTGCGGTTTGGGTGTCTGTGTTAAAATACAAAGATGAACCTGTCATTACAGTTGCATGGAAGATAACACAGAATGGACATGGAAGTGGCAATATAACCATTTGAATCTTTCTAATGAGTTGAATTAAATACGGACTTAAAATACATTATCATCAGGGTCTTTGACATTGCAGTACATGCAACTTGTTTAAGTATCTTCAGAGTAATCTTCTAAAACGTTATACAGCTGCTGTATAGGGATGTACATTTTTAATGAGAAGACATACTTCTTTGAACTTAAGTGCTAAAGAAGCCAGACCTGGTGGTACGTATCTACATTCCCACCACCTGGAGGGATGAGGCAGGAGTGTGATACCAGCCAGTTATATAGCAAGAGTCTGACTCAAAATCCAAACCACAGTGAAAACAAAAGCAAGTAGTAACTATAGACTACACTTTAATTGGTTTTTATGTTGAAATATACCCACATTATGTGGGAGGTCTGCTATATAAATTAGCTACAATTATTACTTTATTGGACGCTTATTTTAAACTGGCAGCATAGATGTAAAAGTGTGGGTTTTAAAGCCTATGTTTGTAGAACTTTAGTTGATGAGGAATTTATCACCTAGCACATATGACTAAACGGCTTCACTTGGACTCTAAGTGGATTTGTATGTCTTGCAGTAGTTTGGGAGGTTTGATGGATTAATTAACGGCTCTACTGTAATTCCTATTTTGTAATTATCTTCTTCCTTCAGGAAAAGGAAAGTTCTTCCAGGTCACTTTTAGATGCTTAGAGTCTTCATTGCATGGCAACACCCTCCTGCAGATGACTTCTGCTGTGCTTGATCCTAACTTAAATCAATTCTCTAGTAGATAGGACTCTTGGGTTCTTATGGCTGTTACTATCAAAGTTGCCTGTACAGTTTATGTTCATCTACTCAAATAGATCCCTGTATCTTCACTTTTCCCTTTTTGCATCCTACGTCATGTTTTAAAAGCAGTATTGACCTGTCACGTCTCATGACTTACTCAGTTCATGTGTATATGCAAACCCATGTAAAGAATATGAATATATGTTTGCATTTGAATCTAGTTTGCATCTGAGAAAAACTGATATTTTGTCTCTTCCCTTTTCCTTCCTTCTTTGCTTCCCACTTCCTTTAGAACCCTTCTTCTCCCTACATTGTCATCTGCCTGATCAACCTTTCTATCCCTCGCTGTGTTTATAGATGACAGAATTTTGTTTTTTTCTGGTAGCTAAAACACCGTATTTTGGGAGTGTGTGTATAACATTTTCTTTATGCATTCATTTGTTGGGTATCTAAGCTAATTCTGTATTTTCACTTCGGTGAATAGTGTTGTACTAAACATGGGCACTAACTGGTTTCTGCCATTAGATGACCATGTAACTGGATCATATGGTAGTTCTGACTTTCAGTTTGTGCTGACTTCCATAGTCTGCACCAGCGTACTCTTCTTTGCCCACATTCTCCTCGACATTGATTGTCCTTTGTTCTCTTAACAACAGCTAGACTGCCTACTCTCCAGTAGAATCTCAGAGGAGATCTAATTTGAATTTCCACAGTAAAGATGCTGAACATTCTTTATATGTTTACTGGACATTTGTGCTTCAACTTTTGGGAACTGCCGGTTCATTTCACCACCCATTTATACACTGAATTGTTTGGGATGGGGTAGTTTGTGACCTCTTTGTATATTCTGCATACAAGTCCTCTCTCCAGTGCACAGTAGCTCCGATACTCTGTGACAATCAGTTGTTCCTTGCTGTGCATCACCTCTTTAACCCCATGTGACCCAATGGCATCTTTTGTTTTATTTTTGGAGCTATTGTAGTCCTTCCCAGAAATTCCTTCCTTTTTTATTAATTGTTATTTACATCTTTTTCTTTACTAATTTCAGAATTACAGGTCTTAAAGTTTTTGGTTCACTTTGAGTTGATTCTTCAAACTGAGACTAGTCTCCTTTTCCCTGTGGATACCGTTTCCCAGTATTCTTGTCACAGAGGCTGTAGGATGCTAATGCCTGCTAGCGGCACCTCTATTGTTGGCTGTGCTGTCGCCTTGGCTGTGTTTCTTTATTTAGACCATTCCGTTGGTCTGTGTGTCTGTTGTTGTGTATGTTGCTTTTGTCTTGTGGCACTGTAGATCAATAAGTATTGTCATAACCTCTAACCATTATTTTCTGCATAGGATTTCTTTGTCTATTTAGGGTCCTTTGTGTTCCCTTATGAATATTAGGATTGCTTTTCTGTTTCTGTAAAGAATGTCATTATAATTTGATGAGGAGCTTTTTTAAACTTTCAATTTCACTAATGTAGCCATTTCTCAGCACTACTTTTGCCAACTGAAGGGCATGGGAGCTCTTCCCATCATCTAGTGTTTTCTTCATTTGCTTAAAAAAGTTTTTTAAGACATCATTTTAGGTTTTTTATTTTTGACCTAGGCATTTAAATTTTTATGTGTTTTGGTATTTAAGATTTCAAATTCTTTGTTTTTATCTCATGGAAATTAAATGGAACTGTATTATGCTTTGTTGAAGAGAAGCCCTGTTTTGTTTCTTAGTAATTAAAGTTGTATTTTTGCACTTTTAGAAGAAACTGTGGCTTACAATAATGATGCTAAATTCATTTATTGTTGACTATGGTATATGTTTTACTGAAGGCTTTAAGTTTGTGATGGTTACTGTGAAATAGTAAGCCTTAAATCCTGACTTTTCTCCCTTTATTTTAACATATCAGTTTTTTTTCCCTTATGTTTTTGGCAGGTTATGTCCAAGCATCAAAGAGAGACAAGAAATTTTTTGCCTGTTCTCCAAACTCCTCCTATGCAGCCCTCTGTGAGTGCCTTCGCCGAGTGTTCATCTATCGGCAGCCTGCTCCCATGTCCACTGTGCTCTACAACAGGAAGGAAGGCAGGCATGTGGGCCAGGTTGCTAAGCAGCAAGTAGCAAGCCTAGAAACCAATGATCCTATTTTAGGCTTTCAGGCAACAAACGAGAGATTATTTGTTCTCACTACCAAAAACCTCTTTTTAATAAAAGTAAATACAGAGAATTGATCCTCCAATATTTGGCTGAAATCAAGTATCCAGTGGTACCTGGAGGGCTAGACAGTTGTCCTGTAACTTGTTAGGTTTTACTGTGTTAACTACAAACATCCTTTATGAAGTTTTATTTTTAAAGGGTATTGGAAATGTATTCAAGAGATTATGAATCTGTAAAAGCTATGTGATAGATGAAGCTACAGATTTAGAGAAATTGGCTTCTGTAAAAAATGAAGCTATTGGCAAATATAGTTATTTTTTAAAACCTGATGATTAAATCTCATCTTTTATATGAAAAAATATGAATTGATTGTTTAAAAATAAAACTATTTATCATGTACCTAGCTCATTGTTTAGATTGGTATAGTCACTCTATAGAATGTGTGGGTAGCAGTCAAACACTGAGTATTATAAAGTATTTTAACAGGTTGAAATCTACAGAAAAATTGTTGTAAGTCTAGAGTTGTAAGAGTACAGCAGTGTTGATGTTTGCTTATAAACCTTAATTATTTTCATAGTAAGCATAGATTTGCTTATGTCAGCATAGATTTGCTCTACTATATCAGAGAAGCATTTTCCATTATTGCATAACCAAATGCCACAAAATTAGGTGTTTATAAGAGATTATTCCAGCTGGGCGGTGGTGGCGCACACCTTTAATCCCAGCACTCGGGAGGCAGAGGCAGGAGGATCTCTGGGAGTTCAAGGCACCAAAGCTACAGAGAAACCCTGTCTCGAAAAACCAAAAAAAAGAGAGAGAGAGAGATTATTCCAGCTCCTGGGAAGCTAAGGCTGGAGAAATACCAGTTCAAGGCCAGCCTGGGACACATATCAAGACCTTGTCTCAAAAAAGAAAAGCAACTCAAGCTTTATGGTTCTTTATGGTTTTTCATGGTTCTGTGAATTGGGTCTTCGTGCTCTAGATGGTCTCTTGTCTCTAGTAGGCTGGCTGTGCGTCCTGCCATGACAGAGAACACATTCATGACAGAGAGCAAACCCCAGGGTGCAGGGGTTTGCCAAGCTTGGATTTTCATGATTGCTAAAACACACGGACAGTGTGACTCACACGGCCGACAGACAGCAGAGCTGTGGTACGTTGGGGCCATTGAGGTGACAGACATATAGGACAGATTATAATACATTTGTCTCACTAAGATCTCCTTACTTTTCTGACAATTTATTTATTTCCACATTAATTTTTTTCTTCACAAATATTTGTGGCTCAGAATTATCCTCCAAACTTCTTTCAACTTATATTTATTGTGGATTTGTTTTGTTTTATTTTTACATTATTTTTAGAGTTCATATTTTATTAATGTCCTTAAAAATTTAATTAAATAGAAAGAAAATAAAAGAACATAAGATAGAAAATATTTGTATGAATGTATGTTTTGGCTATCTGAAGATGGGACTGAATTCAATTTAAAGAAGTTTCTGGTCTAGAGAGATGGCTCTGTTAGTAAAGTGATTGCAGCATAAGCATAAAGACCCGAGTTTTAGATTCCTGTTCCTCACATTAGAAAAAGAAAAGAAAAGCAAGTGGGCACAGCTGTATGCATCTATAATCCCAACACACTTGCTAGGCAGAGACAGGCGTATTCTTGCTGGCCACACAGTCTAGCCAGATCAACTGAACTCCGGGTTCAGATGAGCAAAGCTCCTCATGTCAACATTTGAACATTTGTCCTCCACATGCATGCATACACACATGTGCATAGACTCATAAACATGAGAGAGAGAGAGAGAGAGAGAGAGAGAGAGAGAGAGAGAGAGAGATATGAAGGGAGGGGGAGAGGGAGAGAAAGAGTTAGCCAGTATTTGACTGGGTAGTTTCAGTTAGGTGTAACTTTGTTGTTGTTGCTGTGGCTAAGTTCAATTTTTGAGACAGTTCTCACTGTAGCCCAGGCTCGCCTGGAACTCATGGTCATCCTTTTCTTACCTCAGTGTTCTGAAGGGCATGGACCACAACACCTAGTTTCAATTTAAATTTGACTGAATTTAAAGTTTAGTGTGTAGGGCTGGAGAGATGACTCAGTGGTTAAGAGCATTGCCTGCTCTTCCAAAGGTCCTGAGTTCAATTCCCAGCTACCACATGGTGGCTCACAACCATCTGTAATGGGGTCTGGTGTCCTCTTCTGGCCTGCAGATATACACACAGACAGAATATTGTATACATAAAAAGTAAATAAATATTTTTAAAAAAAGTTTGTGTAAATTCTTGCATTCGTTCCCCAGCATAGTGAGTGAGAATAAGAGAGGAAGGAACGAAGCAAGGAAGGCAGGCCATCTTGAGAGACAAAAGAGGAAAGAAGATTACACATCTAAATTCTTCATTGCTCAGTGGTAGAGCTACTATCTAGGAGTAGTAAGATTACTATCCAAGAGTAATAAGATTAAAGATCACTGCACTTGGACCTTTTATAATCATCATGTTAAACAAGGAACGCAAGCTGTGGAACCCTGATTAGTAGCCAAAAGAATGGGATCTGAGATCCCAGTGGAACCGTTGAAAAGATCCTAAGGTTACTATCTGGTGAGGGTTTCTAACAAAAAAAACAAAGATGACCTGTTCTCTTCCCTTAAGAGTTAATTCAGATGAGCCTGTCAGTCACCTGGGCCCAGGAAGGAATTCTAGGGACTCAAAGAAGTAATACAAAGCACACCTAAGAATGTAGGTCAGTACAATAGTCTCTCTGACCAATGCTAACTTGAGGTTCCCCCATGACACCCAGTCCCACCACCCCCACCCCCCAGTGGCCGCTCTGGCCATTGCCCTCCTCGTTGTCAACAATGACTCTTTACTTTCTAATAAACTCTGCCTGTCTTATACACTGCATGGTGTGTTTCGTCTGAATTCTTTCAGCAGAGATCCCAAAGACTAGCAAGACCAGAGTGAAATACAGCAACACTGTTGAAGGCGCTGTGTTTGATGCCCAGGAAAGTGATTGACTCAGCTCTTCCTCTGAATGCAGTTTCCAGAGGGAAATTTAAATGGCCTCAGATTATTACAGAACAGTCCTTTCCCATACAGAATAGAGATGTATCGTTCAGATAGAGGAATTTCTGAAAATTTTCAGGATTAAAAGATTCTGCCATTTTTCTTTTATCTTTCCTTCTTGGTATCAAAGACGGTTCTTTCATTTTATTTTTATATAAATATGTATCTTTGAGGAGTTGCTAAACTGTTTGGAAATGAAATAAAAAATCTTATCCATAAACAAATGGAAATGAAATAAGATATGGAGGGTATAGTTACACACACACACACACACACACACACACACACACACACACACGCCTCTTTTGAGTACAAATACGAACACTTGACCTACAGTAACTTGGCTGAAAAGAAACCATAGAGATTCACATTACCAGGAAGTCCAAAACCAGAGCTGAGCATTGGTAGTAGGTAGTACCAATATACCATCACAGCCCATTTTCTCTACAGCCACTAAGCTCCATCTCTCAGTTGGCTGTGTAGTGTGAAAAGTTTTTGCCTAACTGCAGTGATCAATACAAGTCTTTAAACCTCATCACTGTCGTATCCAATCAATGTTTGTTGCAAAGATGGTAGCAAATGCTTATTGTGAACCATTGGTTTAAGTGAGTCAAGTGCTCACTGGAGCAGAAAACAGTCACCAGGGACCTTGCAACTGGCTTCTCCTTTGCGATATTCTCCACACTGGTGCCAAGACCGGGCCAAGACCGAATCCAGTAACATACAAATACATGGAATTGAAAATGATAGTGCGGCTTCCAGTACGAAGGAGGGTGGATGCTGATGCTCAAAATACAAGAAATGAGTATTGAGAAGCCATGGCTTTATAAGAAAAGTTAATAAAAATGGAACTGTAGCAAAATAAGGATTATATGGAGAATTTTGATAATTTTCAATCCCTAATTTAAACCTTATCACAGTATTACTAAAGGATTGACTGAAATTCAGAAGAAATGTAATGCAATAAAGCTGGCTTTTCAGACAGGGAGCTAGTAAACTGCGTATGCACAGCCCCAGGCGCTGCCTAGAATATGCCCCTCCATTCCAGCCACAGGCATCAGACTCCTGGATTGCACTGTGCCCAGGGGGTTGAGATGTCAGCAAACTTGACTTATGGACATTACTGCTCTGCTAACACAATCTTTCTGCCGTGTCCTGTGTCCCTGTTCTTTCTCAGACTTCAGTGTCCCATTTAAGCTACTTGTTACACTTTGCTTGGGACACTGATGGACAGCTACCTAAATCCCTGAATCTTCTCCTGAACTTCAATTATGAATTCCTCTTCCCAAAGACAATCTTTTTTTTTTTAATCTTTGTGGTATCATTTGAACTGGTTAACATACAATAAGCTGCACAATTAAATTATGAAATATATGTTGATCTAACATTCCTTTTTTGCTATATAATCCCTAAATCTATAGCTCTGTTTTTGTTGAAGTTAAACATATTCATCTCTTTAAAAAGCTCCCTGCTGAGGGCTCCTTGCAGTCACCTGTAGATGACTTCTGAGCTTGTTCTTAACTTTAACCAGGCTCAGGCTCCCTTCCTGGTAAATGCATTTTAACCAGGTTCACTTTGCTCTCCTTGCCTGAATGGTACTTTTTCCACATAATCTGCTCTGCTTCCATCTCAGACTGAATCCATTTCTATTCTCTCACACTGCAAGTCCCTAGTGAAGTAAGTAGAATAGCCATGCCACTGCCTGGATGTTGTGTTGTCTGCCAAACGACCTAGTGTTGGGGGCTGCAGACCCCTGGCCCCTTGACTTTCTTTGCTTGCCTCAGACCGTTTGCCTGCTGGAGTTAACTGAGCAAAACAACTTGTTTTCCTGTGTTTGCAGCTGTTCTGAGGACGAGACCCTCATGAGTTCCTGATGACAGGGGAGTGAATTCTGGTGGGTTTTACAGCTGGTAATCCCAAGATCTGGGGCATGGCTATCAGTTAAGGATCCCTATATAAACTTACCTGGAGCACAATAAAGTTGGCATTCTTGTTTCAAGAATGACCCGTGTCCCCGTGTCTCTGTGTGCGTATGTTTTTAAATCTCCATCCTAGTTCCCGGCTCGCATGCCGTCCTGTAGTGCAGGCACTACAGCTTAGTCCCTGGCTTTTGAATTTAGCCTCATCCAACTTTGCAGTACGCAGGCAAAACAATCAGGTCCTTTGTAATGGTTGGTTTTAATGCCAACTTGCCACAATTCAGAATCAACTCAAGAGAGACCCCACCTGAAGAACTGACTTGCTGTGGGAAGGATGACCACCTTCGGGTAGCAACCCAGAAAATAAAGGACATTTTAGACGGAAGTTCTCGCTTACTGACTTGGCCTTCCCTCTTGCCAAGCTGATTTCCCCTGTTGCTCCTCCCACTCCTCACACCACCTCCACCTCCACCACCA
>NW_004949117.1:1333278-1341053 GCF_000317375.1 Microtus ochrogaster
TCCACCACCACCACCACCACCACCACCACCAGAATCAGCCTCCCCAAGCTTTCCTGAACTAGGGACCAGCGGCTCTCAGGCACTTTCCAGGCTTCCAGTACCAAACTGGGACTGCTGAAGCACCCTGCTTTGTGGGCTGACAAACTGCTGGTCATCACCTCCTAGTGAGGGAGAGCTTCTCTGGGACCATTCTGACTGTTGAGGCACTCAGCTTTGAGGACCCAATGCCATGTTCTTAGCATCTGAGATGTGATTTGGCTGTCTTATTATTTAAAAGCTCACTTAATAAAGTTCTGAGATGTGTGTGTGTGTGTGTGTGTGTGTGTGTGTGTGTTTGTGTGTGTGTGTGTGTGAGAGAGAGAGAGAGAGAGAGAGTACTCATCTTGATTCTGTTCCTGTAGAGAACCTGACTGATGAGCCTCTATCAGAATCTGTCCCCTTCTGAAACCATGGCTCCCTGTATTTGACTTGACGTTCAAGTCTTCCGAACTCAGAGGAACAGCCCATCATCGCTTCTTCCCCAGCTTCCCACCGTTCTAGGACCTCTAACCCACAGCTGCACCCTGCTGTGCCTGAGTCCCACAAAACAATGATCTGCGTTCGCCACAGCAGCATCTCCTCTTTTCAGTATCTAGTTGCTTTTCTCCTCTCTAGGACAAGATGTAAGTGAAGGACGGCAGGTTCTGCTCCATGGTTAGGGGATGCAGGCTGTTAGTGCTAAGACCTATAGCAACAGGAGCGGCTCCCAACTGTGGGAACAGAAAGCCGCTCACACTGAGGTGGAGCAGGAGGGAATCCGGGTGCTCATCTGGCTTTCTCCTTATTGCTTTTCTTCAGGCTGGGTCCCTCATGGGATGATGCCACACGTTTAAATGTGGACCCTCTCTTTTCAGTCTTCTAGGTGTTTCTGAGTCTAGTCTTTGACAATGAAGACGACCAAGTGTGTGTTGGGAAGAAAAGTGTTCCCATGGTGGGCTGCTGTGATAGAGTAGTGAGCTGGTAGAGGTAGGTTTGGGACATTAAGTTATCATCAAATTTAAGTTTTATAGACAAAGAACTGAAGGAATTTCAGGGCTAAGATGTACAGGAAATAAACTGACCCTTGCAAACCTTCTTCTTCAAGGTGGTGTAGCCCAGCAGCACAGTGTTAGCTTGACAGGTGTGAGGGGTGGGGTTTGTTCTCTTGTTACGACTCAGCCTTAAATTCCTTTGAAAAACCTCACTTTAAAGGCAGAATTCTCCTTTCAGAAACAATAGCAAAGCTCTTGAGATCTTGAAACAAGATGAACGAACAAACACACCTTAAACTTAGACGTGTAGCGGCGGATTGAACGGCTACAGAAGCAAATCTGTCTAGAGTGCTACTTTGAACCAGCCAGTGTTAGGACACTTTACACAGTAATCCTATTTTTATAGCAACCCGAAAGAGAAATGAAGGAGCTTGTCTGAGTTGCACAGTCGGTGAGTGGTGAGGCCTTGATTTGAACCAAGATAATCAGGTCTGCTTTAGACAAACAGCAGCTTATCAGTGCTTTCTTTCGTTGCTGAGAACCAAAGGTTCCTGGTGTGCTAAGCCGGCAGTGTAGCACTGAGCTGGGTCTTAAGTTGATGGCCGAGTTTTCATGATTCTGATGATGATGACTTAAATCGTCTCTGTCCTCCGTCTTTAGTATAATAGGCAGATAGAGCATGGGGCACGCATGCATGTCTCAACAACTGCTTTTATCTTGGTGTTTGTGACTTTCCTTACAGTTGTCAAAATTCACTGTCTTCAAGGAGAAGGGCTTTGAAAAAAATGGTTCAAAGCAGTGGGAAACTTGATTTGTGATGTTAGAAAGCTCATGACTTTATCTCATACATGGCGGATAGGTTGCTTTCCACTGTGATTTTCATGAACGCTGTTTCTGAAATTGCTTCTGAATGAATTCCTTTTTATGACTTCTGCTGTGCTCTGAAGGAACCAGCGACTCGAGCTGTGGGATAGGATGGCGCCAAACAGGCTTTAAAAGGTTAGCGCTTGGAACCACGGAAAGGAAAGCTGCCTGAGCCGCTCCTGAATATCTGTCTTTCAGGCAATGGTTCATTTGTGGGCTTCTGTCTGTTTATTTATTTTAGGCAGAATGGGTCCTGTGCAGGTCAGTGAACATGGAATCAGTTCTCTCCTCCTAGTGAGTTGCAGGATCCAACTCAGGTTCCTTGGCTTTGGCGCTGGTGCCTTTACCTGCTCAGGTCCCTTACCAGCTCCTCGGTGGGAATTGTTTGACTCTTGGCCCCACTTTATTTTTAACTCCCAGTTCCGTGCATGCATGTGATGTGCCTTGATGGACTGAGTGGATCGATCAAATCTCCTCACCTCTCCCTTCCTTCCAGTTCCTCCTACATCGTCCAGCACCACCGCTGTTTTTCCATTTCACCTTCATGTGCTCTTTTGTTTTTTTTAAAAAACTACTGAGTCCATTTGGTGTTTCATGTATGTGGGGGAGTGTAGGGCCATCTACGGGAGCAAGCATGTGTAGACTTTCAGGGATTGTACAGCTGAATGATATCAACTCTCCTTTTCCTCAAACCATTGGCAATAGCTCAGCTCCTCGGTAGGGATGGAACTTCATGGGCCTCTCCCTCATTCTGTTTGTTTAATAAGTTCTCTGGTTGTATTTTCTTTTTTCTTTTCTGTCTTTTTCTTTTTGCTTTGTTTTGTTTTGTTTTAGAGACACTTTGAGAAGGTTACTGAGGGAACAGGAACCAGATCACCAAGATGGAACTCCTTGGTAACCCTGGACTCAGATTCAACCACCTGACAACATGAGCGATCCACAATCAGACCCAATCAGAAGGACTACTTAGGCAACTCTCTTGTTTCCATAGGAGCAAATGGACCTGGGGCTTCCTTTTTCATCCTCTTCCATGTTCACAGGCCACAAGGATGTAGCGTTCTTCAAGACAGAAGAGCATCTGTGGCCTTTTCTACTCAAGTGCAAAAACCAGGACGGATTCTCTGAACCCAGATTCGTGGTAAAGACGTTAACATTTCTGAGAAAAGTCTCTCTCATTTGAGAATTTGGAAAGAGCTGTAGCTTCGCAGATGGCTCTCTGCTGGCTCACAGCAGGGTGCTTTGTACTAATGAACAGACACTGAATTCCTCCCTGGATTTCCTAGGTTAAGGAGGGGCCTGGTTGCTGTTCTTGTTCCCTGGAAAATGCCTTCATCTAAAAAGAAATCAATATTCTCAATATCAGAGAATATGATCAGTGGTGCTATGACATGACATTTCAAACAAAATTGGATGGTTATCAGTAATGACAATTGTGTGAATATTAGCAAAACAAAGAAGCGTCCTCAGCCTAAAAGGACTGAATTTTTACAGGGAGACCGAGCTTTCACAATAACAACACAAAATTCTAATCCTATGTACTTCAAAGGGAAAAAACCCAGTTCACTAATTTGCCCCAAGTTATACTGACAAAAATAATGACACAGTAAATTAAAAATTCTGTCATAAAGTTATTTCCAATCTAGAAACTTTTATCCTACAAACCATCAGTTCAATGTAAGTTCAAATTGGATACATTGCCGTGTGTAAGCTCTCAGAATAGTGAAGATTTTCTTACTAAGTACGGTTTGTCAAATGCATGAGAGAAAGAACCAAGAGAAAGCATAAGAAATACCAGACCAGGAAATGAAGTGATAAGAAGAGTCTCCTTGGACAGCTATAGAAGCAGAGGAATCAGCAGTTGATAGACTGAGGAACAAGGTTTCAAGAGGAAAAGCCTCAGGGAGTGGAATCCATGTTTGACCTACTCAGTATGCTAAGCATACTTATCATGTATAAGACAGCAAATGGTAAATCGGATTCCTGAACAAAACACAAAATTGAAGATAAAGAAGGCACGATTCGAATACTGTGATGTGATCTCAAGCTCTGAAGTTTAAATTTTAACCCTCGTCTTTGCCTTGGTTTTGTGTTCACAGAGGTGAAAATGTAGTTCTAGCAAGCAAATAACTGATATATGAACATATATCCTAGAGAGGAGAAGGGGTGATTCCAGGGGAGAATGTGGTACCTATAGTAAGCGGCCCTGAGGGGGACTCAGTTGATAAAGGTGCTTGTGACTAAAACTGGTGTGTGACCTGGGTTTCATCCTTGGGACCCACATGGCAGAAGAAGAAACCAACTCCTACAAGTTGTCCACTGCGTGTGCATTGGCACACTTGTGTGTGGGCACACACCCAGGCATGTGAGTGTGTACACACAAACGTATGTACAAATAAATGTGGAAAACAAAAGGCCATGAGATACACCATGTGGCTATTCCTCAAGTGCCACTAAATCATTGTACAATATGTTGAACTCACATATGTGAATGCGTGAATTTTATGAGGAGGTTCGCACAAGAGGCTATGGTGTTTTCAATTTGTGATTTGGTACAGGTAATTTACATACAAGAAGCTGAGTCCACTTACTCAAGTGGTAGGAAGAATATAAATTTCCCTAGGAATTAACTTTTGTCTTTGAAAATAGGGGAGAGGCCTTACCGGGGCAGAGAGGGGGAGAAAGCTTCACGAATAAAGAGGTGGTTTAAAAGAAATCTCATGGATTTGAATCACTGTTATTACGCGTATAGCAGCTACGTTCAGCAAGGACTTTGGTTCTAACAGATGCATTTCTTGGGAGGAATGAGCTTCGTGAACCAGGAGCTATGTAGGACTTGAGAACATGAACTAGAACTTCAAAACCATTGACACACATCCTGTCTGGGTTCTTCTTCTTAGTACATCACCTGCACACTATCATGCTGCTTCTAGGATTTCTCTGTCTGCTGACAGTTTGACTTGTCACAGTTTACAATATTCCTCACTAATAATGATTTACGATCTGCTAGTCACAAAAAAGAAGAAAGAAAAAGGAAAGAGAAGAAATCCCAGTGTTGGCCTTCAGATGGCCTTGATTTGTAAACTTGTCTCTTGGCAATAATTGTGGTGACAGGAACCAGGTTCATCAGCAGCTGGGCTGTTCCCTCATTTTAAGAGGCCAAGCAAAGCTAAGAGTTCTGAGCTTAGTTTGTGTGCACAGCACAATAAGCAAGCAAGAAAAACCCCCAAACTAACACACACATACACACACACACACACACACACACACACACACACACACACACGTATTGTATATGCTCTCACTTTCTTCAAGGAAAATAATGGTAATCATCAAGCACAGAAAACTTTATTTTTGATATCGGAATATGTGAACACGTGGTTTTCAAGAACTCAAGAAGGAGAATTTAGCACATGGCTCAACCATGCACACACTTTTACAAATTAGTGATTGGTTAGCAAGTTCCTAACAACAAATCCAGAAAACTTCTCCTAGCAATCCACTCTTCACAGCCCAGCCCATCTTCCCTCATCTCCACTTGGCATCCTGGGTAACTCATCCTTCTTCTGAGCCCTTCCACTCACCTTCAGGTTCTGCATGTTGCTTGCAGCAACTTATCGCATAAACTCATCTTTTGTAATGTGTTATATCACCCAGGTAACAGAACTCATGGCAGATTATCTAGGATAAATTCCCCCTGTATCCAAACTATCTCTCTCTGGACCAAATTAATTTCCTCTAAAATGCCAGTCCATTTTTCATTAAAATGTTTGCAAATCCTTCAGGCTATTGAGTTTACAGCAGCCCCATTAAATAGAACAATAATGATTTATGTAAAAAGTTAGAGCAAAATTTTTGTTTTGTTTAACAGAAAAAGATTCATGGTCTGTGGCCAGACTCTTAAGTACAACTGTGCCCTGTACCCTTGTCGTTGCCACTTGGACCATTTGCCTATTTATTACCCTATCTTCATGACTTGGACTATATGCCTGTTTATTTCTCAGAGCGATCTTAGTCGTTCTTAATATTGCTCTTTAGGGTTTAAGAGCTGAAAGGCCAGCTATGATGCTAGAAAGTGTTTTGGGAAAAGCTGCAGAGACTTTGGATTAAGAAAGTCTGAACCGCTGCTGAGGGCCATGTCTGGGTCCGTGGTCTTGCTGCAGCTAGGATATGCATTGCTGTCTATGGCTGAGTTAGAATCATACTAAAGGGCTTATAGGTATTGTCATCAGGGATAAAAGATTCTTCGAAGACTTATCTCAAAAGAAATTTTAGTAAGCAGAGATGAATTCTCTCTAAATGAGAGAGGGAAGGAATGGTTTGGTAGAAAGTGTCCTGCCTGACCAACACTGTCCAAGTTCTAGATGTGACCCCGGAGTCCAGTGATGAGACCTTAGAAAAATCAAGTCTTTTCGTTCTTGCTGTTGTAGTATAACTTTTTTTCCCTTTTCATTTATTTGCTCATACAATACAACCCAACCACAGATGACCATCTCTCTACTCCTCCCAGTTCCTACCTCCCCTCTCCCTCTGATGCATTGTACCTCCATTTCCCTTCAGGAAAGAGGAGGTCTCCTAGGAGTATTAATGGAATACAGCATAACAAGATATAATAGGAGTGTATACAAACTGTTCTACCAAGGCTGGCAAAATATATTCAGCAAGTTGACAATACTTAACAGCCTAAAGTGTAAGATTCTTTGATCTTAACTGACAACTGTATGAAAATGAGTATCCACTGGGAATATGACTTACCTAAGAACAGAATTTTTAAAGGGAATCAATCCCGCTCAGGTGGGTGTTAACCACCTGTGGACCAGCCTGGGTCCTCAAGGCCTTGATTGGCAGGAAGACAGCCACAGACACTCAGGGCAGGTGGATGCTGTTTTGATGAGCAAATGTGTGGTGGAGAAATGGGAGGGAAAGAGAAGTGGAGTGGTTTACGTGCTGTGGAGAGAGACATGGTGGAAGACGAGAAAGTGGTAAAAAAAACGGGCTGATGTGTGTAGCCTGTGTGCCACCTAGGGCCATGGGAACATCCTGGCCCAAGTAGCTGCCAAGGGACATGTCAGGATCTGTGGTTCTACCACAGCCAAAGTCTGTGTTGACACCCTTGGTCCAAGTTGCCGCCAAGGGCCACAAGGATGCCCAGTGTCTAGGCTGCTCCCTGTGGCCATGTAGGTATCTGAAGGCCATGATACCACTGGGGCCATGACAATCTGAGTGGCCGGCGCTGTCACCTGAGGTAATGGTGATATTCAGGTCAGGTTGCTGCTGAGGACCACATCTGGATCCGTGCTCCTACCACAGCAGGGGGTCTGTGTTGGAGTCTAGGGTCCACGTAGCCACCAAAGGTCAGGATATTGGCTGCAACCTATGGCCTTGTTGGTGTCTGAGGGTTGTTTCGCTGTTAGACTATTCTGATCTCAGTGGCCCAGAGTCATGGTGTCAATCACGCCTGAACTGCTGCTGAGGGCCATGTCTGGGTTCATGGTCTTGCTGCAGCTAGGATATGCATTGCTGTCTATGGCCTGTGTTATCACAGGGGGTTATATGAACCATGTGTGGTGAAATCAGAAGGTCATGCTGAGCCAGCCCCACCCTTCACTGGCCCTGGGTAAGTTGGCCCTGCCCCTTGCTGGACATTACATCAAGAGAACTGGCCCCGAATCTCACGGGAGAGCTGGTTCTCTGCGCTTGAGTGCCTCGGTCCTGCCGCAGCCTGGGTTCAGGTCCTGATTAAGAAGGCGCATCAGCAGAATATGAATTGCCTGACCACCAGGTGAGTTTCACACAAGTGGCCAGCTCCGAATAGCTCGAACCATCTTTATTTTTACTTTAAAAACAAACGTGTTTTTCTTACCTTCCAGGATTAACCTCTGGAATAAACAAAAATAGGCTTTG